>NC_092177.1:29775973-29913473 GCF_045791955.1 Oncorhynchus clarkii lewisi | reverse complement strand
GAGGGCTTGTAGGCCTGTTGTAAGGCAGGTCCTCACCAGACATCACCGGCAACAACGTTGCCTATGGGCACAAACCCACCGTCGCTGGATCATTCAGGACTTGCAAAAGGTGCTCTTCACTGACGAGTCACGGTTTTGTCTCACCAGGGGTGATGGTCGGAATCGCGTTTATCGTCGAAAGAATGAGCCTTTGGAGGTGGAGGGTCCGTCACGGTCTGGGGCAGTGTTCTGCCATGGCCAGCGAAGAGCCCGGATCTCAATCCGATTGAGCAAGTCTGGGACCTGTGGGATCGGAGAGTGAGGGCTAGGGCCATTCCCCCCAGAAATGTCCGGGAACTTGCAGGTGCCTTGGTGGAAGAGTGGGGTAACATCTCACAGCAAGAACTGACAAATCTGGTGCAGTCCATGAGGAGGAGATGCACTGCAGTACTTAATGCAGCTGGTGGCCACACCAGATACTGACTGTTACTTTTGACCCCCCCTCTTTGTTCAGGGACAGATTATTCAATTTCTGTTTGTCACATGTCTGTGGAACTTGTTCAGTTTATGTCTCAGTTGTTGAATCTTATGTTATTTACACATGTTAAGTTTGCTGAAAATAAACGCAGTTGACAGTGAGAGGATGTTTATTTCTTTTTTTGAGTTGGACAGTTTTTTGTGTTTTGGGAACATATCTTTTGTGATGTCCCCACAATGTTTCCACCAGACTCTTCCCACAACCTAATGAAACATTCTGGAAACTTTTAAAGAACAGATAAAATGTGTTCTGGGAACATTCTTGCAACATCAGGCGAATGTTTTATACATCATTGTATAATAATTTTTGTGTTATGAGAACATCTACCGCAACCTAACGAATGTTCTGGGAACTTTCACAGAACCAATTTTGGTTTGCTGGGAAAACATTAACACTCGGCTCACGAGTGGCGCAGCGTTCTAAGGCACTGCATCTCAGTACTAGAGGTGTCATTACAGGCCCTGGATTGATTCCAACATTCTTTGAATGTTTTTGGGATGTTATCACGCTAATGTTAGATACAACCCTAACTAGAACTTCATGGTAAACTTAGCTAATGTTCTGGGAATGTTCCCAGTTTGCTGGGAGGTTTGAGTCACTTGGTGTTCATCGTGTGAGAGTGGGATAGGGGTGATGGGTTAATTCACCTCATGGTTGTCGTTAGAACCGTTCTCCATGGTAACCTCATCAAAGGTCTTCACACTTGCTGGACGGATCTTAATGTTCCTGAAAGGAAAAATTTTCCAAAGTCAGATCCTAATGTAGGAAAAATGTCCCAGCCAGAGAAATCCAAGATTATACAGGCGCCAAAAAGCATAGAAAAAACAAAATAATCGGGAACATAATCAATTCAGTCAACAATTACATAGTGTCGGGGGAATTGATCTTTAAAAATAAACCCTATTTTCTTGGCTTTCCAACACAGAGAGAGAATCAAATAACTGCTTAATTCAGCTTAAGGGATAACTGACATTAAAGCATTTTAATACATTCTCAATAAACCCACTCGTAAGACCTATGAAAATACGAGGGTTTAACAAATATTATTTTAAGTGGACATAAATCCTGGTGCAGGATCTGTGGTTTGGGAGGAAAATCTTTGAAGGGGCCACAATGCTTTGGGCTCCCTCACCATCAGACTGCCAGGGTATATAGTTCTCATCCCAATCTTTATCAGGTCTTTCATTGTCCTCAAGCAGATCTACTTGCACTTCTTTAAGAGTAAGTACACGACCGGCCAAGCAAAGCATATGTAAAGAAAATGGAGTGTGCTTTGGACAATGTACTGAATAAAGAGTGGGGAAATTATTGGTTGTTATCTTAACACTCAGTTCAGTTAAAATAACACAGCTTTAAAGATAAATTAAAGTTACCATTAAGCCAAGATGCCCATGGAGATATTACATTTCACTGTTTAAATTTCTCTATTAAATGGTATATAAAGAACATAGACTTACGGCAGAATTATTCAAATAAGCGCTCTTCAATATGTATATCGCTGAAGCGTTACAGATTGCGTGATATACATTTTAAGATCATTTCCCATTGAGCCGACTTATGCAGGGTTTTCCGCGAATGCAGTCTCTGCTAAGGCCTTTAAATTTCAATCACGCTGTAATGCTGAACTTCCACAATGCAGATTGAATACAGCCCTAAATTGCAATACAATCAATGTGAGAACCTTATTCAATACTGTTGTGAGCCACAGGTGTGAGTGTGATCTTGTGTGTTAGGTTGAGGGTAATATCTCTGTTAGGTTGAGGGTAATATAGCTAGCTGGGTAATGTAGTGTACTGACTGGCCAGCTGACAGACTCATCCTTCTTACCAGGTGCTCCCTGAGTCGCGGTAAGAGAGTGGCCTGGTGTTGGTCTCCTCTGACAGGGCCGTGTTGGAGGGGTCTCCCTCCTTAGACAGCAGGGCTGCTATAGGGATGTAATGCTTTCCCTCCTGAATGGACAGAAAGAGGAGAGAACACAACATGTCAGACCAGAGGCCTAGCTTGCAGCTATCATAGACCAGAGGCATAGCTAGCAACTATCATAGACCATAGGCCTAGCTAGCAGCTATCATAGACCAGAGGCCTAGCTAGCAGCTATCATAGACCAGAGGCCTAGCTAACTGCTATCATAGACCAAAGGCCTAGCTAACTGCTATCATAGACAGAGGCCTAGCTAACTGCTATCATAGACGAGAGGCCTAGCTAGCAGCTATCATAAACCAGAGGCCTAGCTACCTGCTATCATAGCATGACGGAAAGCACAGGTGTGTGATAAGCGTGTGAAGCTTAGGGAGATTTGAGCTTGATACTGTTCGTGTGCTTCACAAAAATCCATCCAGGACTAGCAGGGAATGTTGCCAAAGAAACCAAGGTCATGCCTAATAAATCCAATGTGGAATGTCTGAGGAAGGGGTGATGATGCTGGTGGAGACAACATCGCTGACTGGCCTGTAAAGGAATTAGTCTGTATGTAACAGACCTATATTAATGAAAGGGTTTGAAATCCTCCCTGTTCAGCTCTTTTCTGTACTGTCAGGATGGGGTCCCATGAGGTTGGTTTTCAGCGAGAGTGATCTGTAATGTTATAAAGTGTTTTAATTCTGTGGTTTTATTCTGATGGGAGGTCTGGCCTGCTATCCTCTCTTTACTATCCCCACCACTGTCGGATCTCATTTTAGTCCTGTCTGTGTGTGTCTGAGTTAATGAACTATCTGGACCTGGGCCCAGTTGCATAAAACATTTTAAGTGTTACCTAAGGGAATTGTTTAATGACGTTGCATAGAGCCCCTCAAATATTTCCTTAGGTAAGGGCATACTTAAGGGGTTTTACGGTAGTTTCAAGGCATGTATGGCAGAAAGAGTACCTGGTTACCATGGATACAGCCTGAAATCGCATGTATTTTGTGAGATGGCAAAATAGTACTTCTACAATCAAGACAGGATAACCAAATTGATTCAGAAGATAATAAAGCATGTTTCTTGTAGGGATTTCTTCTCTCAACTTGTTTCTATTACTTTCTACCACGTCAAGCGAATTTACAGAGAAGCTAGCTGTCTAAGCAGCTACTATAGCTCTGGAGCCATGGGTAGTGCACCTTCCATTGTTTAGCTAAGTAGCTAACTGTTAGCTAACTAGCTAGCTGGTTGATGTTTTCCTTTTGAAACCAGGGCAGAGGAAAGCAAGATTCACCTCCATACTGAATGAAGCACCCTTAACCTTTTCACTTCATTTAGGGGGAAATGCACCTTACAATGTTTTGTGCAACTGACTTAAAGTTAAGGAAACTTTAAGTTAAAATGAAAGCTCACTTAGGGTGTTTTGCTTTATGCAACCGGGCCCTGTACCTTACGTCTGGGAGAGAGGTGAAACTGGGAGCGTGGCTTTAACTGCCTGTTCAGGGGCAGAACGACAGATTTGTACCATGTCAGCTCGGGGGTTTGAACTTGCAACCTTCACGGTTACTAGCGCTCTAACCACTAGGCTACCCTGCCGCCCCACATTTAGATGTGTTCAATCTGGTCATCTTTCAGCTGGTGGTTTGGGCTGGTGATGAAGAGTGATGGTAATGTGAACGCGGATTTAGTCAGTGTCAGATCACATCTGTAATCCTCCAGACCTTTGAGGAGGATCTGTCATTGTTTACGATAAAAAGTGATCCTCCTCATTCCCTGCTGGGTTTGGGATGTTTCCATTGTCATAAATGGCCATTGTGCTCAAGTTCTCCAATGTCAAATCCTCCCCAAATGTACAGCCTCCCTCCCACATATACTACTGCTGCACTAAATTGACCACATTGCGAATACCTTAATACAGAGCTTATGATATTGCGTCATATTAGTATTACTGTTGTTTTTCCTACAGTTTTGAAGTGCGGTTCCTCTTACGCGCCAGCTACTTTTTCAAAGGGAGCCGAGGGGGGGGGGGGGGGTGTTGAGTGTGACTTCCCCTCCAAGTTCCCGTGAGCACCCCCCTGGGCCAGACCCCTTCACATCATCTACAGTCTGTACTGCTTTACACAGAGGAGCCTGAATAGTTGCAATTTGTGTGAGTCACCATCCAGAACCAGGGACTAATTTCATTGATAAAAGTGGTTTTGTAAGGACAATGTGGCTCAAGTACTTCACTGGGTTTTAGCTTAAGTGGTTTTGAGCTATTTGCCTAAACTTGACTTACTTAAACCCTTTTAGTCCGTGAGGAGCATACGTCCTCCACAAATGTTCTCCTCCACACTGTTTTGGCTCTTGCCTCAGCTACAGACATTTACTGGTCAGTAGAAAAACAGTACGTCACACAAGCCTTAAGCACTTAGATGAAACAAGGCCCTATCCACAACTCTGCTGACCTCTGATCTCCAGGTCACCTTGAACCTGGTCTTCATCATGTGACACACCTTAACCCTTCATGGGTTCAACCACCTTCACCTAGTCACTCATTTCAGATTAGTGGTACCCTCACGGGTGGAAGGAATGATAGAACAATGCCATGGGGATCTTACCTGCTGTACGCTGGCCTGTAGCAGGTCTCCTAGTCTCTCCACCAGTTCAGTGAAGGTTGGCCGGTCTCCTGGCTCAGCCTGCCAGCAGTCCAACATGGTCTGGTATCTGAGGGAAAATACACATCATGTCATTATGCTGGCTCGCAAATGCACATCAATAACAAAGACACACTGTGTAGCTATACTGTTGAGCTAAACTCAAATAAATGATGGTAATAACATGATAATCGCAAGTATTCACATCCATATGGGTTGCTAGGCTTGCTTCGCTCTGCAGTGCCTTGAGAAATTTAACCATAAGGCAAACAATACTCAATCTTTTACAATCAGGAGTGTTTTGACATTCATAGAAACCCAATACTCTCCTCCTCCACCAGACAGTGTGTGTGGACGCTGACTGACACGAGAGATGACCTGTAGAGAGATGACCTGTAGCTGGCATTCACCCAAATCAACTGTCATCTACAATACTCATATACCAAATATTCCATTTTCCAATGGTCATCTGGTCTCTGGGGCTGTATTTCGTTCCCTAGGTCTCGGTGTGAACATTAGGAACCCCCGCCCCTCAGCTCTTTGACGAGCTGTCAGCGTCTCTGCCCATGTGGGAAGACTCAGGGCCGTGATGTGCTGTGTTTTCACTGCAGCAGTGGCCTGTAATAATGGCCGACTCGGACGTGGAGGAATTCAGAGACGGAGCGCCGGCCGCTGCTGCTGTTTAAATCAAACCCCATAGCCAGCGTGGTGAACGAGCTCGGCCCGGGGTGTTGATGAATCCCTAGCTCGCTTCACACTATGGAGCGCGGCCCCCAAACGCAGAGGCCCTTACGTAAACACAGCCAGGTGCCCATTAGCTCCATTATGTTCCTCTGATTGGCACCAGATTGAGTCAATTTGAGTTTGGAGAAAATTACAGTAAAAAGCAGATGGTCCATTACGCCCTCGATCCTCCCCCATACCCTCGCCTTTTGCCCTCTCCATCTGTGTTTGTATTCAGGACACCTAGACCTTGGCTTGGCGAGATGTCTCCTCTCCCCTCTGTGCAGTGGAGATTGGCTGGAGGAAGCGGCTGGGCTGTGATTCCCATGTTCATGAGTGTCCTTGGCCAGGTGGAGGGACTCGTAACATCCTCAGTGACAGGATGGAAGCCCAGAGTAGACCACCATGGCCCACATGGCCAACACATCAAGAGGAGGGGATGTAGACAGCATTGTGGACAGCACAATTTCAACCCTGCTTCCTGTCTGCTTCGTAATGGGAAAAAATTGGTTCCACCCCTCTTCTGTCTCTTTAGGGAATACGCTGCCGTGGGGGGCCATTGTGGTGGTACGAATTCCAAAGTCCACTTCTCTCTTCCCTGCAGGAAAGCTGTGGGACGTTGGGAGGTGGACATCCGTTTTTCTTGATTCCTGCGTCTTGAGGAGTGTCTTCCACATTCTGATGAGGATGCATCAGATCGGAGCGCCGTTAGGCTGATGGAGGAAGTGGACCTTTCAATCTTCTAAACGGAGGGACACATTCCTGATGAGCCAGTGCAGCAGCAGCAGGGTAGATTTACCACCCCATATCGCCCGGCCCTACGGCCCCTTTCATCATCCACATAACGGGGGGTTGGGGTCAAGGTCAGGGGCTCTGGATCCCAGACTCCCACACACATGATCAACATCAGGCCTGGGAGGCTCTGAGGAGAAGTGTGGGAGACAGGGGGGTATTACCCCTGTAGAATAGAGTGCGTACCGCTCCCCTGCTTCCCATTTAAACTGATATCAGCAGGTTGTAGTTCATGGTTCCTTGGCATGAGATTAGCAGAGTGTTATCTGCTCTCTCTATCTTAATTCGGTCAATGGAGCACTTTGCTTTGAACCAGAATTGAAAGGATCTTAGAGAGGAGAACTTGGCACCAGTGGGTCTGACTGGATCTACAGAGCTGCTATTTAGTTCTATTCCCAGTCCCCATGCTCTAAGACTCCAGTCTGGATCATATTTTTGCAGGTCAACTCCAATCACCATCTCCCATGTCTCCGTGATACATCCATTCAATTGGCTGCAGTTGGCACAAGATGTTTAAAACATTCTGGACATCCCGGTGGTAAAAGGTTATAAAACATAAGTACAGGATTGATCCTTTCCAAATGAATAAGACAGAGGGAGTTTAACTCCACCACGCTTTGTCACAAATGAAATCCAAACGCTACGCACAGAGAGACACACACACACACACACACACATAGCAGAATGTGAGATAGATTGAGAGCAGTGCTCAGGATGTGAGAGCGAGGGGTCCGTTGAGAGTAGGTTGTAAACTCGCAGGGTTGGGTGCGTTACTTTCTAACTGTAATCTGTTACAGTTGCTAGTTACATATTCAAAATTGTAATTAGTAACGTAATTTTTGGATGACAAAAACTCTGTAACATAATCTGATTTCTTTCAGTTACTTTTAGATGACTTTACCCATAAGAGGCAATATTACCAATTGAAAAACATCTATTGCGGGATACATCAGTGTTAGAGTTTACATAGATGGCCTTAAATGGATGTTGCATGTTATTTTATGGGTTGGTTATGTAGGATTTTTCAAACCCATTGCTTTCTACTACAGATAATAATATATTAGCTAGGTAATATCTTTACATTAAAATCCAAAGTCTGTCAGATTTACAGTCATTCCAATTAATTTAACACACCTTGATCTTCAAGAATTGGAAATAAAATAATAAATAACATAATTTGGGGCGTGCTTATATTTAGACTATTTCACACATGTTCAAGTGTGTATTAATGCACGTGTGAATTGGACATGTGTTTTTTGCATATCACACTCTCCCTGAGACACCCTCGGAGAGTGGGATCACAACCAGGGTCTGGAGCAATTAAGGTTATGTGCCGTGCTCAGAGGCACATAGACCTATTTTCACCTTGTTGTCTTGGGGATTCTAACTAGTCTGACCTTTCGGTTACTGGCCTAACTTTCTAACTGCTAGGATACCTGCCACTACCTGGAAATATAGATTAGCCAAATTGTTTTACCGGAGCATAACCCAAAAACGAAAGACTAATTATACCACTCTGTTTATGATTTTGTTGTCATGGAGCGAGTTTTCCCAAACTCAGTCCTGGGGCACTCCCCTAGGAGCATGCTTTTTTTTGTTGTCCTAGCACTACACAGCTGATTCAAATAATCAAAGCTTGATGATGAGTTGGTTCATTCAAATCAGCTATGTTATGCTAGGGCAAAAAAATAAAATATGCCCCCAGGGGGGCCCAGGACCGAGTTTGGGAAACCCTATCATGGAGGACTGATTGGGCTCATTGCTTCAAGTTGAAAAAGAAATGCTGCTCTCATGAAGTGGCATGCTTTGAGCAGTACTGATATCTCAATCATTTGCAGCTGTTGAAATCTATCAAAAGTGTGCGAGTTTGAGCATTTGTCCATTAGGCCTATGGATATTCAAAAAATGATATCAGCAAGAATTAGATTGAGCAATGAAAGCCCCACTCGTTGTCTTCTTAAATGAAACTTGTTGTTGACACTGTGGAGCACAATACCACGGAGGAGTTTAGAAGGGAGGAACTCCCTCAAACTTTAATTCCATAGGCTGGGATCCGCACTATGCAGCTGTTGCAAAAGCGCATTTTTAACTGTCTGTCCACTGGTTGCAAAAACAATGATTGATAGGCAGCTTAAACTTCTTGAATTCAACCATTATTGGGTTAAAATACACTTTTGTGAACAGTCATCCACAACAACCACAATTTGCAAGGCGCAAAAAATAGCTAAATGAGAAAGGAGCAGAGTGATCCAGATCTTTGCACTATGTACAGTCAAAGTCAGAAGTTTACATACACTTAGGTTGGAATCATTAAAACTCGTTTTTCAACCACTCCACACATTTCTTGTTAACAAACTATAGTTTTGGCAAGTCGGTTAGGACATCTACTTTGTGCATGACACAAGTAATTTTTCCAACAATTGTTTGTTGGAGGTGTACCTGTGGATGTATTTCAAGGCCTACCTTCAAACACAGTGCCTCTTTGCTTGACATCATGGGAAAATCAAAAGAAATCAGCCAAGAAATTTTAGACCTCCACAACGCTGGTTCATCCTTGGGAGCAATTTCCAAATTTCCAATTTACTAGGATTAAATGTCAGGAATTGTGAAAAACTGAGTTCAAATGTATTTGGCTAAGGTGTATACTTCCGACTTCAAGTGTAGACACTATATCAATAATAAGTGATATCTGTATCGGCTACACTCTTTGAAAAAAGGGTTCCAAAAGGGTTCTATCCCCAAAGGAGAAGCCTTTTTGGTTCCAGGTAGAACTCTTTTGGGTCCCATGTTGAACCTTCTGTGGAAAGGCTTCTACATGGAACCCCAAAAGGGTCCTACCTGGAACCAGAAGGGGTTCTCCTGTGGGGACAGTCGAAGGACCATTTTTGGTTGTAGTGAGCATCTTCTTGTTCTAAGAGTGTACACCATTGCTGTCGTCCTTACCTCCAAGCCTTGTATAAAGTGTATGTATAATCTTTGGACGCCGACAGCAGTCGTAAGACATTAGTCAAAAAAAGGCTATTCCTTCTCTTTTCACTCGATCCATCAAACGCATTTTGTGAGTCATCATAAAGGTCTCTGACTTGTGGTCACACTTGCTCAGGCGGAACAAACAAAAATGTTTGTCTTTTTCAATTACGATCTTGTCTCATCGCTGCAACTCCCCAATGGGCTCGGGACAGGTCGAGTCATGCATCCGTGACCCGCCAAACCGCGCTCCTTAACACCCGCCCGCTGCACCAATATGTCGGCGGAATCACCGCTCAATTGACAGCCGAAGTCAGCCTGCAGGTGCCCTACCCGCCATAAGGAGTCACTAGAGCATGATGAGCCAAGTAAAGACCCCCCAGAGAGGAGCAGAGTGATCCACTTGTTAACAAACTATAGTTTTGGCAAGTCGGTTTGGACATCTACTTTGTGCATGACACAAGCCATTTTTCTAAGAGATTCCTGGTCTTGGCCAGTTGTGACACAGCCTGGGATCGAACCCGGGTCTGTAGTGCGATGCAGTGCCATAGACCACTGTGCCACTCGGGAGGCCAATATTTTCCCTTTTCTCAATGTTGATTTGAATGTCATTGAGAAAACAGAAAGGTGTCATAGGTTCCTTTCTGAATTTAAAAGTAATCCTAGAAGTAATCATCTAGTTTTTCAAAAGTATCTGTAATCTGATTACAATATTTTTGCTGGTAACGTAACAGATTACAGCTGCAGTTAAAAAAAAAAACAGTTACATGTAATCCATTACTCCCCAACCCTGTAAACTCGGACGTGTGCCATAGCCTGGGACAGTGAGTGAGAGAGCCCCAGGACATAGTCCTCCCTGCTGAGAAGCCACCCAGTCACCTCATAACGGCAACAACAACCCCAGATCCCCCTGTCCAGTGACCTCATTAAGGCAACAACCCCAGCTCCTCCTGTTCAGTCCACCTCTCTGCTAGACTAACAGCACTGACACCACAGGGGCAGGAGAAACCACCCTAGACTCCCCCAAAGATATTCTGTTTCAGCAGCACCGTCCACATCTGCCCTGCATCTGATCCCCCTTGTGTGGACAAGGGAGGGGAGTCTCCCGACCCTTGCTCTCATTACCCTGTGTCCAGCTACCCCCTGGCCACTCCCCACTCCCACAGTCTTTAATGTGGGGCTCAATTACGACCGCATCGATGTCAGTCCGAAAACGGATCCGCACCTCACCGCCCACCACACCCCTCGGTTAACTGCCAATCAGCAGCACCTGTCTCCCCTCCACATTCAGAGCTGGATTACCCATGATGCCTATCAAGCCCTGTCACTCATTCAAACGAATGAAGGAGCAGATACAAGGCCTCTTTTCAGCTCCAGTATATCGATATGGGAGGCTTTTCTTTACTGCCCTCTAATGTGTTGCCCTGAGTAAGAGTACCTGGTGGATAATTACCCTCAGGAGAGTTTGGGGGATACGTTGAGAGGACTAGAGGCATGCTTCGGGGTCTTTACAAGTTTCACGAGCCAAGGGAGCTCGATGCATTATGCACTGCCAAGAGGTGAGAGAGCTTTCTGTCACGGGCCACTCAAACTGCCATTCAAACTGCAAGTGTAGTCCTTTTTTTGCCCTGAGTTAGAGGATGAGATTGGGGTTTGTATGTTAAGTAATGGAGTAACAAAGATCGCTTGATCCTTACATTTCAGAGGAGGAGTATTCCGGAGCTCTCATCCTGGTCCCTTCCTTCAGTCGGCAGCAGAAGTCCTCGTCGATGTGTAAGCCGGGATACGGAGAGGCACCTGGGGGGTGGGGGGGGATTTATCAGACACTTCAATCTCCCACACAGAGAGGGCCCAGATACTTTACACAGATTAGACAAGAAAGCTTCATAAACAGTCAGTTAAGACCTTGCACATGGACAATGTCATGACTCTCCTCTCGACAACAATGATATTATACACTGAATAACATCTAGAGACAGCAATATGATTTAATTGGACTATTGGGGCTGAAGTAAGACTCTTTCTAGAATAATTAGAATTTATGCTGGGCTCAGCCGAAACGAAAACAATAATACATGACTAAGCCAACTTGTATCAAATATACAATCCAGTTGGGGTTTTGGAAAATATTGCCCACGCCATCTAATCCATAAAAATGTCCAGACTCATGAACCAATATTTTCATGTACCCGACTGACATCCCTGACACAATATCAGATAGCATCGAAAGCTCCAGAGCACTATGTCGGTACGATGTACCATCTACTAGTACGCCATGTTATACTTTCTCTTCATCACGTCAACCGAACACACTATGTAAATAGGCAGATTACCACGTAACACATGTTTAACACAGAAACCGAAGTGTAGATGAAGGTTTGGCACCTAAACTAACAAGACGGTGAAATCCAAAAACACAAGACAAAACTCAAGCTACTAGACTGTGGGTCACGTTGCGATATGCAGGTTCCAGCACCATGGGACTGCAGCAAACTTTTGACCTCTAAACACCTATCTGTATCAGATTGGCAGACTTGAGTGTTTGAAAAAAAATGTGCAGTTGTTTTCGTGTCCTAATTTATCTTTCTGAGACCATGTTAACACCACCCAGATGTGTGAGTGAGTGAGTGGTTCTTTGAAGGTATCAGTGTCTGTGGTTCTGTGTGTGTGTGTGGTTCTGACAGAGAAAGATTACGGGAGAGTGAGAGAGAAAGAAAGAGAGCGAGAAAGAAAGAGAGCTAGAAAGAAAGAAAGAGAGAGAGAGAAAGAAAAAGAGAGAGAGAGATAGAGCAAGAGAGAGAAAGAACGAGTGTTTGAATGCCGAAAATGATTGGCTTCATGGCAGAGGTTGAAGTGTAGATGCCCAATGAATCCAAAAGCCCTGAATCGATGTACTGTTCTTTCCTTACACTTTTGTCACATTTACTCTGAATGTTGTCCTTGCTACCTATGGTGACATTTGAGCATACAACATGTCATGTGGAGTCTTGCTATAGAACAGCTAGGCCGGGTGTGGTGCACGGTGCATAGGCAGTCATGGACCGACATACAATGGCATCTTGAAGGTGGCAGTGGTTTCACAGCAGGGGCAAACATTTACATTGATCGGCTGCTTGGTTACACGGCGTTTGCATTGCCAGCTGGAAAGGCAACGGCCGACTTAAATGGAAGGTATTCTTTCTTTTTAATGGCCCTTGCCTGTGATAGAATTCACAGTCCAAGTTCACTAATGTTTTTGCAGGAGCAGCATGAAAATAGTTTTCTCAAGCTGACAATGCACCCCTGTTTGTCCCAGAGGCACAATTACGCAGCAGCAGAAGCCAGCTATGACCCAGTGCATCTGGAGGATCTGCATGGCTGGGGGCACCTTGCCTCGCCTGGCTAGCTGACTGGAGACTAGTCTCCTCGCTGAACCTTGCTGGCTGATGACAGAACGAAACCTCTCCCTCCTTTGGAAGGAATACTGCACGCCGTGTGCAACATTGTAAGATTATGTGTGCAAATAATTATACAGACAATAGTTTTTTTCAAACTATTTTGTGACTATTTGATTTAAAAAAAAACTAATTATAAGCAGCAACATTTGTACTGAGTATCATCAAAAATAGCCTCATAAGAATTCTCTGATAGAAATCTATTACAGGCCAGAAAAGATCAGTGTACACCAAAGCAGTCTGTTTGCAGTTTCATTAACAATCCTAAAACAGTAGTCCTTGTGGGTGGGGTCCAGCGAAATGAAGGCAGTTATACCATTTTAAAAACATTACAATACATTCACAACAGATTTCACAACTCATTAAGTGTGTCCCCTCTGGCCCCTACTCTACTACCACATATCTACAACACAAAATCCATGTGTACGTGTGTGTATAGTGCGTATGTTATCGTGTGTGTGTATGCATGTGTCTGAGGGACTAGAAGGCATGGTGAGTCATTCCTGGTATGTATATTTACCCAGAGAGAAGATCTCCCACATCAGAACTCCAAAGGACCACACATCGCTCTGAGTGGTGTAGATCTTGTCAAAAATGGCCTCGGGCGCCATCCACTTGAGGGGCAGTCTGGCCTGTGAGGGGAGAGATGGAGATAAGAGACGACAGCTCTTTTAAATCAGTATCTCATCTCACCTGTGTGACTGGCTGTCTCATCAATACCATCAATAACCGACCTGTCACATCTGAGGAGAAGCAGAAGGGCTTGTTGAGTAAAGTAGGGTAAATGCCATCATGGCATAGTACTACCAAACATCCTCAACAACCAAACGTCCTCTAGTCTATGCAGACAGACACGTTTATTACATTTTCAGACAAAACAGTGAAATCTGCCCAGAATATCTGCCATTTCCCAGATTTCCTGCATTTATTCAATTCCTCTTTTGTTTTTGCCAAGTCGGTAGTAACAGAACACGTGTTCTGGTTCTTTTCCATCAAGCTGAGTGTTTTTGAATGCCGCTCTCTCTCACACAACAGGCGATAATCGACGTCAAGTCGTTGGTGGGTTTCATCACGTGTAATTGACTTATTATGTCAGATGAATAGTAGCACAGCATAGCATTGTAAAAAAGATCAGATTGCTGTTCATACTTACATCTCCTTTGCGAATGTAGTCTGGGTCTTTGTAGATGTCTCTGGCCAGTCCAAAATCGCATATCTTCACAACATTATTCTCAGACAGTAGGATGTTTCTTGCAGCCAGATCACGATGAATACACTAACAAAATAAAATAAAACATCCAGTTAGATTAGGATTGACATCGATGCATGACTTTACATGAACGTTTGAGTTATGTGGACATATCTCAAGTTACGATTCAGCCTAATGTGATAAAGCATGGCTAGGACTATTTCCTGACCATGTGACCTGATAGGAAACACTCAATGCCCTGTGCATGTCAGCTAAGACAACCATATGGAACAGTCATCAATTGTATTCGGAATGAGAAGTGTTCCATACCTAGGTTAAAGCCTTCACTCTAATATTGACAACAATGGGTTCACTAATTAGTACCATCCGCTCTCGCAGAGCTTGTGACAGACCTTTAAATCTGAATGAGTTTTAGACTGATTATAGCCAATAGACTCGCAAGGAACATAGTGTTCTATGAATAAAATATGTGAACAAAACAACTTCCCCAGCTGTCAAAATACAACAGCCTTTTATTAAATCTAAAGTCAACTGGACTGAATAAAGCTTTATAAACTGGTATTAGATTAATACCCAACATGTGTGTCACAAGACTACCTTTAGCAAAGTATTTTGATAGCGTAATTTGCCTGGAGGAGGTGCATACCTTGCGTGAAGCCAGGAACTCCATGCCTTTTGCAACTTGGAAAATGTAGCAAATCAAATCTTCCATTGTCAGCACTCTCTTGTACAGATCCTCTGGCTCTGAGGGTAAAACGGACCATAAAGTGGAAATGAATACAAACTATTTTCATGAACGTGATTTAGTACGGTGTAACGCGTACAGTGAGCTCCAAAAGTTTTGGCATGAAATGATATGATACAATGACTATAAGGTTAAAGTGCAGACTGTCAGATTTTATTTGATGGTATTTTCTTTATCCATATTAGGTGAACCGTTTAGAAGTGACAGCACTTTTTGTACATAGTCCCCCATTTTAATGGAGCAAAAGTATTGGGACAAATTCACATATATGTCTATCAAAGTAGACAAAAGTTAAAATAAAACATTGAAATATACAAATAAATAATAAATAAATTGGTTCCACAGTCCTAGCACGCAATTATCACATTTGTCACATCAAGCTTGAGACTTTACAATTTTTTATGCATTTGCAGTTTGTTTTGGTTGTGTTTCAGATTATTTTGTGCCCAATGGAAATTAATGGTAAATAATCTATTGTGTCATTTTGAAGTCACTATTATTGTAAATAAGAATATACTTCTACATTCATGTGGATGCTACCCTTATTACGGATAATCCTGAATGAATCGTGAAAAATGGTGAGTGAGAAAATTACAGAGGCATAAATATCATACCCACCCAAAAATGCTAACCTCCCCTGTTATTGTCATGGTGAGAGGTTAGCATGTCTTGGGGGTATGATATAAAACGCTATCCTCCCCTGTTATTGTCATGGTGAGAGGTTAGCATGTCTTGGGGGTATGATATAAAATGCTAACCTCCCCTGTTATTGTCATGGTGAGAGGTTAGCATGTTTTGGGGGTATGATATAAAATGCTAACCTCCCCTGTTATTGTCATGGTGAGAGGTTAGCATGTCTTGGGGGTATGATATAAAATGCTAACCTCCCCTGTTATTGTCATGGTGAGAGGTTAGCATGTCTTGGGGGTATGATATAAAATGCTAACCTCCCCTGTTATTGTCATGGAACAGGCAAACAGTCAGGACAGAGGAGGATGTCAACAGAGGCCTCCTCCTCCACTCCTCCTTTTCCTCTCAGCCCGGGGTTCCTGTCCTATCGATTTAATTTATGAATAGGAGGAGGAAACGTCCTATCAGGCCCAGGGAAGAAAACAATCAGGGGGCATGGGAGTGTGGGTGGAGGTGAGAGGGAAGGGTGAAGGGGGCGGTGAGGGGAAGGAAGACGCTGTTGGCTCATTTAGTTTACCTTCCTCCTCTTCCTCTGAGTCGCAGTAGCTCTTATCTTCCACAAAGCCGGAGCTGGCCGAGCTTCCGGTGCTGGCCACGCTCTCCAGGCGCCGCTTGATGAGCTCGCTTAGGTCACAGCCCGACCCCGACGTCACCACCTTACCGTCCTGGCTCTGACATACGAGACACACACCAGATCAAAAATACAGATGCAAACCTTGAGTCACTTTAGAAAACGGTTCTTCTGACAATCTGGGGTTTTCCTATTAGGTTGAGAAATGTACAGAACCATGGAGGTTTTGACAGCTAAGTAGACTAAATCATGAAGGCTTTTGATTTGATGAGAAAGCAGGATTTCTGAAAGCTGCTGATTTACCTTATAAACGATGAAATCAGCCCTCTTGCTTCTCAAGTAGTTTGACAAGTTTCCATATTTGCAGTACTCCACTATCATCATCAATGGACCTGAGAAGAAAGACGCACGGAATTCAAAGAAGATTCCAGATAAGTAATGATTCATAAACAGTCAAAACAGGATTTTCTCTGAGATTCCATCATTTTATAAACATACTTCACAAATTGCATGCAGGTCATACAGTGTGACTAAGTTTAAACATAAGAGTTAACCCTGTCCTCTCTCTCTCACCTCCAGGCTTGGTGCAGGCTCCCAGCAGGTTGACCACGTTCAGATGATGACCAATGTGGATCAGGATCTTCAGCTCCGACATCAGAGCCTTGCGCTCATTTGTCGTAGCTCCTCCTGTTTCAACATAAACACAGACTATTTACAGGGATGAAGGTTAAATGTACATGTCCTATTGCGGGGATACTGTTTCATACTCCACAAAAGAGTGGATGCATTTTGGACTTTAAATGAAAATGTCATATAAATTCTTTATCTTCGTTTGAGATTACGCCAACTGATGTACGTTCCTGGACGTCTGGAAACCAAACAGTATAGATGGAAAATAAAGAACAGATTTTTACGCATGCGGAGGAGATTTTAGATAGGCAAGACATTTTTCACATAAGGTAATATGATTATCTGCATGAGAACATTCAATGTGCAAGGTGAAGATGGTATGCAACGATGGACAGCGGGAAATAAATTAAGTCAACATGGGAATATATAGGACTTACAACACAAACATCAGCATTCTCTCACATCAAATTAGATGCTCGCATACATGAGGGAGCAACCCAAAGCACAGCCATACATTACAGCACAATGAACACTGCAGCACACATGGAGAGTCAATATGACAGTAACGTTATTTTTTTCCCAGAATATAAAATGCTGTTTTGTTTCTCAGTTGTATAGCTAGTCTACACATAATATAAGAGGCCGATATCTTGGTCAGGAATGCTATGAGGTCAGAGGGAGGGATTTATTTAACCACGTAAACTAAACACCACCAAAGTGACTCATCCTTTTTTTGGGGGGGGGGGGGGGGGGGGGTCCCTCTAAACCTCTCAGTAACATTGATCTCAAAGACTGTGGAATACCAACTAGCCTAATGCGTCCAATGTGCCTGTGTAATGTCTCGCTCTTCTTTTATCTGAAAAGCTCATCTGGACACAGGTGGTTGGAGTTAGCAACGGTACCAATAATGTCCCTAACTGATAAACAGAATGAAAACATTGACTGAACAAAATGGTGTTGCAAAATAATCTTGCTCTCAGCCATCACTGACTCCCTGGATGTGGTTTAATCTAACGGGGATTTAGGGCGATTTAAATAATGAATCAACGACTTGAATTTAAAAAATGAATGGCGAACGTTCGATGACCAAATTACCAAAAAAACGGAGGGGGAAAACGACCAAATCGCCCTCTAGTGGCCTCATGGGTGGAAGGTTATTCATATTTTCCATAATTTCATAATTAATAAACATGTTATATTCTTCTGTAATATTGGGATGCAAACTCAAAATGGAATACTTTGAAACGCTGTATCTGACATGGTACAGGTGTCTTCCTTTTAAAGCCCATAACCATGTGTGTGAGGTGTATACTTTATTTGTTTAGGACTACCAAGAAAAACTCTGTGTGACCCTGATTTAGCCCACTGCAGTAAAAGGTTTTAAACAATGAATCAATTACTTGAATTTAAATAACGAATGGAAAACTTGTGAATTGTGGGACTGTACTTCTGCTCTGTCTTATTTTGGCTCATCACAGTGGTCCCAGCCTGCTCTGGAAGCTGGAGCTGACTGACGCTGAGTCTCAAACCACACTGCACGGAGGGTCAGTTTAGGGAAGTGAGCTGCTTTTCATTATGTTTGACCTGGGGGGGGGGCCTGGAGTAGAGCAGTAGAGCAGCGGAGCAGCAGCCGGCCTGGTGAGTTTGGTTCCTCCATGATTAATGGAAAGAGATGATTAATGCTTTAACACTGACAGAAATATCTAACAAATGGCCTGATTTATCATCCCCATGTAGCTAGATGTTTCACAACACCATCAGTATCCATCTGTGGCCCCATTACTCTACAGAGTTATAGTTGAATATCCTAACAGAACCCGGAGGAAAGTTAGTTGGACCACATCAACCCTAAGGGGATACAGCCAGTGTCAGTGATATTGGGCTGAAATGTTTATTCTGCTAAGATCACTAGGTAAAATTCCTTGGACAGTCTCCCCCCCTTCTCTCGGAGTCTCTCTCCTTCTGCATTGCTTTTTACTGCTTTTTACTCAATTGTTGATGGGATAAATATGCTCTGCCAGATTTAGAAAGACTGAAATGTGACCATAATTTATGGTGACCATAAATCATATGTGGGAAGCAGGTGTGTGTGTGTGTGTGTGTGTGTGTGTGGGGGGGGGGGGGGGGGGGGTTATTGTTTCCAATTGTTTGTGTATCTCCAAAGCATCTGGGTTACAATTATTAATAAGCACTTTTATTTTTCTAACCTTTATTTGACAACTTTTTGTTTTTTACACTTTTAAACTTTGCAATCACTAACACCAAGTGGAATGCTATCCTGATTCATGTCATAGCTGTAGACTGTCATCCTCATCAGGGACACCAAGGTCTCAGGCAGCCAACGCACGCCTCCTTTGAACAAATAGCCTGTGCGCAACTGTTAATTACACGCACATGTGCTAGCACAGCTTTTGAATTCATATCATGCGCGAGAAACCAAATTGTCTGCTGAAATGACAGATGGCTGTTTTACATCTGTTACACCCAAAACAATGGATATTGTGTTTGTATTTGGAGAGAAGCACCTTTATCAGTACCATTTTCACCAGGTGTGAGCGAAAGGAAGCTATGTGGAAAACAGCCTGTATGACTTTTCAACGTGGTTTTTCAACAGAAGTGCACATGAGAGTAAATTAGCATATATAACATGTTCAGATTAAAGTCTTGATAATAATGTTTCTTCAATACCTTTCAGCATTTTGACGGCCACAGTCTTGCAGGTCGAGAGCTTGTCAATCCCAAAAGCAGAGGCCTCCACCACTTTCCCGAAGGCTCCATGGCCCAGAGTTTTGCCTGGGACAGAGAGCGAGAGAGAGAGAGAGAGAGAGAGAGAGAGGGGGGCCAGTGGGTTACAATAGGTCTACATGTAAATGAAAGTGGCTGGTCCCTGGGGAGTAGTAAATCTGGTTGGGTTCTCTATCAGGTTGAATTATGGGTAATTAAAACAACCTGCTGAGGTTCTGACCACTGGGCCCGTGAAGCGCTCCTCCAGGGGATTTATAGTGCCGTTAAGACCAGGTGACAGTGGAGGGTCTTTGATGAGCAATGACGCTACACCCTCTTCACAGGGGGGTGTCACCTCTGCCACATACCATCCTCTCTGGCACTATATTTCAATGTAATGGGCAAACAGGGTCACACAGTTTAAGAGGACCCAGATGGGTGCCACATTATCAACATCACATTGACCTGTGGATGTGAAATGTAGGCTGGACAAGTAAATACGCTTACAGTAGGTGCCAATTCATGGTGCGTATAGGCCTTTGAGTTACAGCGTGGTCATGGTGAGTGACTTCTTAGACTGTACCAGTGCTGTATGCTGTAGTAAGGTACTCACCCAGTCTGAGGCGGTCTCGGGGAAACTCCCATTTGCTGCCATCGTACTGCAGGCGTTCACACTGCTCGTCCAAAGGACACTCGTCTGGGTCGATGATGATGGATGGACCCATCATGTAGTCCGGCTGGAAGGGGGGAGAATAAAATAAAATGTAATAGAATATAATAAAATGGTGATGGAGCGCATTGTGCAGTAAGTATGTTAACTAAAAGACAAGAACACATGCTCTACTATCACTGTTAACATCAATATACTATTACGGAAACTATTCAAATCAAATCAACGTTTATTTGTCACATGCACAGAATACAACAGGTGTAAACCATTCAGAGAAAAACTTCCCCGCCAAAAAATAAAATCCAGAATAGAATCTAAAAAAGCATGGACAGGGTCTCCCGGGTGGCACAGTGGTCTAGGGCACTGCATCGCAGTGCTAGCTGTGCCACCAGAGACTCTGGGTTCAAGCAGCCGGCCACGACCTGGGAGGTCCATGGGGCGACGCACAATTGGCCTAGCGTCGTCCGTGTTAGGCCAGGGTTTGGCCAGTAGGGATCTCCTTGTCTCATCGCGCACTAGCGACTCCTGTGGCGGGCCGGGCGCAGTGCACACTAACCAGGTCGCCAGGTGCACAGTGTTTCCTCCGTGCACCGGGTTGGATGCACGCTGTGTTAAGAAGCAGTGCGGCTTGGTTGGGTTGTGTTTCAGAGGACGCATGGCTTTCGACCTTCGTCTCTCCCAAGCCCGTACGGGAGTTGTAGCGATGAGACAAGATAGTAACACTTAACAATTGCATACTACGAAATTTAAAGCATGGACAGGTGGTGCAGTGGTCCAAGGCCCTGCATGGCAGTGCTAGCTGTGCCACGACAGGGAGAGGGTTTGGCCGGCAGGGATGTACTAGCACTAGCAACTCCTGTGGTGCGCCGGGCGAAGTGCACGCTGACATGGTCGCCAGGTGCACGGTGTTTCCTCCAACACATTGGTAACGGCTGGCTTCCGGGTTAACTGGGCCTCTCACGAGTCCGTACGGGTGTTGCAGCGATGAGACAAGACTGTAACAACCAAACATATTTTCCAGATGTTATTGTGGGTGTAGCAAAATGCTTACGTTCTTAGCTCCAACAGTACAGTAATATCTAACAATACAAAACAATACACGCCAATCCCCAAAAGATAAAGAAACAAATGAATTTTTCTACATGTATTAGAACGAGCGATGTCACAATATAAATTCAGTATACTGTATATGTACGGAGCATTCGGAAAGTATTCAGACCCTTTGAATTTTTCCACATTTTGCTTGGAGTTTGCCAAAAGTCACCTAAGACTCTCAGACCATGATAAACAAGATTCTCTGGTCTGATGAAACCAAGATTGAACTCTTTGGCCTGAATGCCAAGGAAACCTGGCACCATCCCTATGGTGAAGCATGGTGGTGGCAGCATCATGCTGTGGGGATGTTTTTCAGCGGCATGGACTGGGAGACTAGCCAGGAACGAGGGAAAGATGAACGGAGCAAAGTACAGAGAGTTCTTTGATGAAAACCTGCTCCAGAGCGCTCAGGACCTCAGACTGGGTCGAAGGTTCACCTTCCAACAGGACAATGATCCTAAGCACACAGCCAAGACAATGCAGGAGTGGCTTCGGGACAAGTCTCAATGTCCTTGAGAGGCCCAGCCAGAGCCGGGACTTGAACCCGATCGATCATCTCTGGAGAGACATGAAAATAACTGTGCAGTGACTCTCCCCATCCAACCTGACAGAGCTTGAAGATCTGCAGAGAAGAATGGGAGAAACTCCCCAAATACAGGTGTGCCAAACTTGTAGTGTCATACCTAAGAAGACTCAAGGCTGTAATCACTGCCAAAGGTGCTTCAACAAAGTACTGAGTAAAAGGTCTGAATACTTACGTAAATGTGATATTTTTTTATATATTTTTTTAACTTTGTCATTATGGTGTATTGTGTGTAGATTGATGAAAACATATACAGTTGAAGTCGGAAGTTTACATGGACTTAGGTTGAGTCATTAAAACTAATTTTTCAACCTTTACACAAATTTCTTGTTAACAAACTATAGTTTTGGCAAGACGGTTAGGACATTTACTTTATGCATGACACAAGTAATTTTTCCAACAATTGTTTACACACAGATAATTGCACTTATAATTCATTGTTTCACAATTCCAGTGGGTCAGAAGTTTACATACACTAAGTTGACTGTGCCTTTAAACAGCTTGGAAAATTCCAGAAAATGATGTCATGGCTTTAGAAGCTTCTGATAGGCTAATTGACATAATTTGAGTCAATTGGAGGTGTACCTGTGGATGTATTGCAAGGCCTACCTTCAAACTCAGTGCCTCTTTGCTTGACATCATGGGAAAATCAGAAGAAATCAGCCTGGTTCATCCTTGGGAGCAATTTCCAAACACCTGAAGGTACCACGTTCATCGTTTACAAACATTAGTACGCAAGTATAAACACCATGGGACCACGCAGCCGTCATACCGCTCAGCGAGGAGATGCGTTCTGTCTCCTAGAGATGAACATACTGTGGTGCAAAAAGTGCATATCAATCCCAGAACAACAGCAAAGGACCTTGTGAAGATGCTTGAGGAAACAGGTACAAAAGTGTATCTATATCCACAGTAAAACAAGTCCTATATTGACATATCCCGAAAGGTCGCTCAGCAAGGAAGAAGCCACTGCTCCAAAACCACCATAAAAAGCCAGACTACGGTTTGCAACTGCACATGGAGACAAAGATCGTACTTTTTGGAAAAATGTCCTCTGGTCTGATGAAACAAAAATAGAACTGTTTGGCCATAACGACCATCGTTATGTTTGGAGGGGGAAGCACGGGGGTGGCAGCATCATGTTGTGGGGGTGCTTTGCTGCAGGAGGGACTAGTGCACTTCACAAAATAGATGGCATCATGAAGCGGGAAATTATGTGGATATATTGAAGCAACATCTCAAGACATCAGTCAGGAAGTTAAAGCTTGGTTGCAAATGGGTCTTCCAAATGGACAATGACCCCAAGCATACTTCCAAAGTTGGCAAATTGGCTTAAGGACAACAAAGTCAAGGTATTGGAGTGGCCATCACAAAGCCCTGACCTCAATCCCATAGAAAAATGTGGGTAGAACTGAAAAACCATGTGTGAGCAAGGAGCCCTACAAACCTGACTCCGTTACACCAGCTCTGTCAGGAGGAATGGGCCAAAATTCACCCAACTTATTGTGGGAAGCTTGTGGAAGGCTACCCGAAACGTTTGACCCAAGTTAAACAGTTTAAAGGCAATGCTACCAAATACCAATTGAGTGTATGTAATCTAATGTAATCTTCTGACACACTGGGAATGTGATGAAATAAATAAAGGCTGAAATAAATCCTTCTCTATACTATTATTCGGACATTTCACATTCTTAAAATAAAGTGGTGATCCTAACTGACCTAAGACGGGGACTTTTTACTAGGATTACATGTCAGGAATTGTGAAACAGTTTAAATGTATTTGGCTGAGGTGTATGTAAACTTCCGACTTCAACTGTACATATAAAGTGGGTAAAACAGTTTGCAAACATTATTAAAGTAACCAGTGTTCCATAACTATGTACTATGTACAGCCTCGAAGGTGCAGGTAGGGTACCAGGTTGTAGCAAGGTAGTAACAATGACTAAGATCAGGGCAGGTTACTGAGCGGAGGCTGACTAGTGATGACTATTTAACAGTCTGATGGCCTGGAGGTAAAAGCTGTTTTTCAGTCTCTCGGTCCCAGCTGTGATGTACCTGTACGGTCTCCTCCTTATAGATGGTAGCAGGTGAACAGGCCGTGGTTCGTGTGGCTGAGGTCCTTGATTAACTTTTTGGCCTTCCTGTGAAACTGGGTGCTGTAGATGTTCTTGAAGGCAGGTCGGCAGTGTGCCCCTGGTGATGCGTTGGGCAGATCGCACCACCCTCTAGAGAACCCTGCAGTTGTGGACAGTACAGTTGTCGTACCAGGCAGTGATACAGCCCGGGAGGATGCTCTCAATGGTGCATCTGTAGAAGTTTGTGAGGGTCTTAGGGGCCAAACCAAATTTCTTCAGCGTCCTGAGGTTGAAGAGGTGTTGTTGCGCCTTCTTCACCACACTGTCTGTGCGCGTGGACGATTTCAAGTTGTCAGTGAAATGTACACCGAGGAACTAGAAGCTTTTCATCCTTTCCATAGGTGTGGAAGAGGGTGCCCTCCTCCTTCTTTCTCCTGAAGTCTTCGATTAGCTCCTTCATTTTGTTGACATTGAGGGAGAGGTTATTTTCCTGGCACCACTCCGCCAGGGTCTCGTCGTTGTTGGTAATCAGGCCTACTACCACAGTTGTGTCGTCTTCAAACTTGATGATTGAGTTGGAGACGTTCGTGGCCATGCAATCATGGGTAAACAGGGAGTTCAGGAGGGGGCTGAGCATGCACCCCTGTGTGGCCCTCATGTTGAGGATCAGCATAGCGGCAGTGGTGTTGCCTACCTTTACCGCCTGCGGTCGCCCCATCAGGTAGTCCAGGACCCAGTTGCACAGGGAGGGGTTCAGACCCAGTGCCTTGAGATTAATGATGAGCTTGGAGGATACGATGGGGTTGAAGGCTGAGCTGTAGTCGATGAACAGCATTCTTACATAAGTGTTCCTCTTGTCCAGATGGGATAGGGCATTGTGCAGTGTAAAGGCGATTGCCTCATCCGTGGATCTGTTGGTGCGGTATGCAAATTGTAATCGATCTAGGGTGTAGGGTAAGGTGGAGGGGATATGATCCTTAACTAGCCTCTCAAAGCACTTCATGATGACAGAAATGAGTGCTACCGGTGATAGTCATTTAGTCAAATCAAAAACAAATCAAGTGCTTTCCTCAAAGCAGTCGAAGAAGGTGTTTAGCTTGTCCGGGAGCAACGCGTTCGTGACATGTCTAGCTTTCCCTTTATAATCCGTCTGTAGTCCCTGCCACATACGTCTCGAGTCTAAGCCGTTGAATTCGCTTTCTTTGGTAAGTGGTAACCATAGACTGGGATAGGGAGAGATGGCCAGAGGCGGTGGCTCGCGGCGGCGGCACTTTGTTTTCCTCGAAGTGAGCAAAGAAGGTGTTTAGCTTGTCTGGGAGCAAGGCGTCAGTGTCCGCAATGTGGCTAGGTTTCCCTTTATAATCCGTGATTGTCTGGAGTCCCTGCCACCTTTGTCTGAGCCGCTGAATTGCAACTCCACTTTGTCTCTGTACTGACGTTTTGCCTGTTTGATTGCCTTACTGAGGGCATAGCAGGACTGGTTGTACTTGTCCATGAGGGTGTGTGTGTGTGAAAGTGTTAGTGTCTGTGTCGTCAGTATATGTATGTGAGTGTGTATATGTGTGTGTGTGCGCGCGAGAATGAGAGTGTAAGTGTTCAGAATAATGCCGCTGTTTGTAACTTATTTTGTACATAATGTTGCTGCTACCATCTCTTATGACCGAAAAGAGCTTCTGGACAACAGAACAGCGATTACTCACCTCGAACTGGACAAAGATTTTTCTTTAATGAATCCGACACGAAGGATAGACTGCTTTGTCAAGACCAGGCCCAAATCCCTGTCATTCACGTGAAGAAAAGACTGAGAAAAGGGGGGATGGGGGAGGGTACCTTGTGAGAATTCGCAGGCGAGTAGGTAAACCACCACTACCCTCCGTATTATTGGCCAACATGCAATCATTGGAAAATAAACTGGACGATCTACGATTAAGACTATCCCACCAACAGGACATTAAAAACTGTAATATCTTCTGTTTCACGAGACATGGCTGAGCAACAAAATGGATAATATATGGCTGGCTGGGTTTTCCGTGCATCGGCAGGACAGAGCAGCTACGTCTGTTAAGACGAGGGGTGTGTGTGTCTATTTGTTAATAAATGCTAGTGCAAATATTAGGGACGTCTTGAGGTATTGCTCACCTGAGGTAGAATACCTCATGAGAAGCTGTATACCACACTATCTACCAAGAGAGTTCTCATCTATATCATTCGTAGCCATCTATTTACCACCACAAACTGATGCTAAGACCACTCAGCGAGCTGTATAAGGGCATAAGCAAACAAGAACATGTTCATCCAGAAGGGGCACTCCTAGTGGCCGGGGACTTTAATGCAGGCAAACTTAAATCAATTTAATTGAGGAGTATACCCCCTCAGTCACCGGCTTCATCAATAAGTGCATAGACGATGTCGTCCCCACAGTGACTGTACATACATATCCCAACCGGAAGCCATGGATTACAGGCAACATTCGCACCGAGCTAAAGGCTAGAGCTGCCGTTTTCAAGGAGCGGGACACTAATCCAGACTCTTATAAATAATCCTGCTATGCCCTCAAATAGGCAAAGTGTCAATACAGGACTAAGATTGAATCCGACTACACCGGCTCTGTCGCTCGTCGGATGTGGCATGGCTTGCAAACTATTACAGACTACAAAAAACCCAGCTGCGAGCTGGCCAGTGACGCAAGCCTACCAGATGAGCTAAATGCCTTTTATGCTTGCTTCAAGGCAAGCAACACTGAAGCATGCAGGAGAGCATCATCTGTTACAGACAACTGTGTGATCACACTCTCCATAGCCGATGTGAGCAAGACCTTTCAACGGGGCCATACGGATTACCAGGATGTGTACTCAAAGCATGTGCGGACCAACTGGCAAGTGTCTTCACTGACATTTTCAAGCTCTTCCTGACCGAGTCTGTAATACCTACATGTTTTAAACAGACCACCATAGTCCTTGTGCCCAAGGAAGCAAAGGTAACCTGCCTAAATGATTACCGCCTCGTAGCACTCACGTCGGTAGCCATGATGTACTTTGAAAGACTGGTCATGGCTCACATCAACACCATCATACCAGAAACTCCAGACCCACTCCAATTCGCATACCGCCCCAATAGATCCACAGATGACGCAATCTCAATCGCACTCCACACTGCCCTTTCCCACTTGGACAGAAGGAACACCTATGTGAGAATGCTATTCATTGACTACAGCTCAGCGTTCAACACCATAGAGCCCTCAAAGCTCATCAATAAGCCAAGGACCCTGGGACTAAACACCTCCCTCTGCAACTGGATCCTGGACTTCCTGACGAGTTGCCCCCAAGTAGTAAGGGTAGGTAACAACACATTCGCCACGCTGATCGTCAACACAGGGACCACTCAGGGGTGCGTGCTCAGTCCTCTCCTGTACTCCCTGTTCACCCATGACTGCCTGGTCAAGCACGACTCCAACACCCTCATTAAGTTTGCGATGACACAACAGTGGTCACTGACAACGATGAGACAGCCTATAGGGATGATGTCAGGGACCTGGAAGTGTGGTGCCAGGACAACAATCTCTCCCTCAATTTGACAAAGGAACAAGACAAAGGAACGAAGGAGCTGATTGTGGACTATAGGAAAAGGAGGGCTGTACAAGCCCCCATTAACATCGACAGGGCTGTAGTGGAGCAGGTTGAGAGTTTAAAGTTCCTTGGTGTCCACATCACCAATGAACAATCATGGTCCAAGCACACAAAGACAGTTGTGAAGAGGGTACAACAACACCTTTTCCCCCTCAGGAGACTGAAAAGATTTGGCATGGTTCCTCAAATCCTCAAAAGGTTCTACAGCTGCATCATCGAGAGCATCGGTTGCATCACCGCCTGGTATGGCAACTTCTCAGCATCTGACCGTAAGGTGTTACAGAGACTCCAGCTGCTACTCACTGCTTATTATCTATGCATAGTCACTTTACCCCTACCTACATGTCCAAATTACCTCGACTAACATGTGCCCCCACACATTGACTCGGTACCGGTCCCCCTGTATATAGCCTCGCTATTGTTATGTAATTTTCTTGTGTTACTTTTTAATGTTATTTTATTTAGTAAATATTTTCTTAACTCTATTTCTTGAACTGCATGGTAGGTTAAGGGCTTGTAAGAAAGCACTTCACGGTAAGGTCTACACCTGTTGTATTCGGGCGCATGTGACAAATACAACTTTATTTTATTATATTTGAAGTGTGTGTGAGTGTGTGGATAGAGACCTATAAGTGTGCATAGAGTCAGTGCAGATAGTCAGTGTGTAGGTAGCCATTGCTGAGCTATTCAGCAGTCTTATTGCTTGGAGACAGAAGCTGTCTCTGAACCTATTCTTTCTCAACATGCAGTACACAAGCACTTCTCCAATGTCAGGAAATGTGGAACTCGTAAACATAGAGATAAAATGATTCAAAGTGATTTGCATTTCACAAGAGAAATGACTCAGTGATGGCAGTTCGTGGAATTTGCATAGCAAGATTGCTTCCACTCCTGAAACACATACAAAACCCTTAAAAATGTAGTGTGGGTGTTTGAATAGGTCTTGAGAAGAGCATTTTTTAAATGGCACGATGCTGCGGTGAGCAAAGTGCTCAGTGCAGTATCCAAACAGTTTACACTCTCAAATGTCTTCACAGTCAAGAAGAGTAAGAGACACAGGAGAACTAGCTGTGATTGCAGGGAGATCTCTTGTTACCTTCCTCAGCTTGCGGATGAAGAGGATGAGCATGAGCCAGAGGAAGGTGGCAGCAGCTCCTGTACACACCAGGACGATCACCTCAATGTTGGGCTTCCCCTCATCACCTGGAAGGAGACCACAGGAACCATTAGTCAACTGTTGTTGCATAGGGTGTTTTATATGCTTGTTGAAAAATTAATACGATATGATAACTGGCAACACATATATACAGGGACATACACAACAGAGGAATGGTTTTGTTTGTATTACGACATATTAGACTAACATGACACTGACCTACTTATGCAGAACTTGAAAGTCCATTTTGCCGAGTGATTGCAAGGACGGGAATTAAACAACGCATTTCTCTGAAAGTTCTTCGTTTTTTGCTAGATTAACTCATTTCCGACAAGTTGGGTACGCACTAAAAGTCAAAACACACTCCATTGTTTATTTCTTCGTTTTTTTGGGGCTATGCATCCGACATTGTTGCACATTCATCTCACATTAAACTGTTTTCTTAACTATCCATCTCAACATTCACTGTCCTAGTCAGCTCACATTCATAAAGCTTTACGAAATTGTCAAATAGTTTTGATAGAGTAATGCCACATTTTTGACATTTTCTTCTAGTAATATAATGGATTGGGCTGACACTGGGGTTGGACGTTGAGGGAAATTGACATTTTTTAGGCGAACAGGAATTCATGTCTGGTGCCAAGTCTAGTCGTCAGAATAAGTCACATGACCTTGTCCCCCCCCCCTCTCCCCCCTTCCTCCCAGTCTGTGTCATCATGTTTCCAGTCCCATGGTTCTTTAACGAGAGAACTTCTCCCCTGGCCGTGCCCACAGTCATTAGTGGGAACTCTTCACACACTTCTTGCAGGTCACGTCCCATGGGTGGGGACCTCAGAGCTCCATGAGCCCCCCCCCAGCCAGTGGAGGAATTCGCTGGGCATTCTTGGCAGACTCTTGGCTTCTCTCTCTGGGGAGGGTTTTCATATTGAATCTGGCCAGAGCTATTTGTACTGGTGACAAGAAAACATAGCCCAGTTTTGCCAAGAGCTGTGATTGGTCCGGCTGTGGTTGTGCTGGTTGAGTTCAGGGTGTGTTTGGTCACTGGTGTGGTTAATGTACCTTAGTTAGATTCGTTGACCATGACGGAAATAAAGAGGTAAGTGTCTCACCCACGACAGTGACGACAGCGCTGGCTTTCACACTCCCCTCATTGTTGCTGGCCAGACACTCGTACAAGCCCTCATCATCTTTCTTCACTCTCTCGATCGTCAGCACCCCATCCTCCCTCAGAGTAATACCTGGAACACAGCATGAAGTATACAGCTCAGATTTTATGGAGAGAATTATAATAAAACACATTTTTGGGAGTGGGGGGGTATATACACAGTGGGGCAAAACAAGTATTTAGTAGTTCTCCCACTTAGAAACAAGTAGTTCTTCCACTTAGAAAGATGAGAGAGGCCTGTAATTTTTATCATAGGTACACTTCAACTATGACAGACAACATGAGAAAAAAAATCCAGAAAATCACATTGTAGGATTTTTTATGAATTTATTTGCAAATTATGGTGGAAAATAAGTATTGTACTGACATACAAGACCAAATAGAACAGAATAGAACAGAATACCAGCTGGCTGCTACTTCCCTAAATAATTATTGCATAGTTTGGAGCTGTGCTTTGGGTCATTGTCCTGATGTAGGAGGAAATTGGCACCAATTAAACGCCGTCCATTGGGTATGGATTGGCGTTGCAAAATGGAGTGATAGCCTTCCTTCTTCAAGATACCTTTTACCCTGTACAAATCACCCACTTTACCACCAACAAAGCACCCCCAGACCATCACAATGCCTCCACCATGCTTGACAGAGGCGTCAAGCACTCCTCCAGCATCTTTTCATTTTTTCTGAGTCTCACAAATGTTCTTATTTGTGCTCCGAACACCTCAAACTTACATTTGTCTAAATGGACAACAATACCTAGTCTTCTACTTCCAGCATCAGCTCCCCTAAACCCCTCCCATCTATCTCTGAAGACCATCCAGTTTTGATTTATAATTGCCATATATCTTTCAACTGTGCTAGGATGTTTCACACAAGTTCTGAACCTTTCTATTCTCATAGTTTCGACAGATTGTACATTTGCTAAGAGTATTATTATATTGTTGATCGATTGACTGATTGATCACCCATCATTAGCTCCATTTAATGTTTCAATTCTTCAGCCATTCCTGAACCTGTGACCAAAACAAGCTATGTACGGGCAATACCAAAACAAGTGATCTAATGATTTTGCCTCTTCGCAGCAAAATCTGCAGAGCTGAGGTTGTATCCACCATATACTGTATATAATATTCTATTATTTTCAAGAATTTTGTATAATAATTTAAATTGAAACACTAAAAGCAATGAGTAGGGCCCGACAATGGAAACCTCGGGGCCCCTAATCATGAGTCATTTCCAGCAGTTCTTACCTGGACCCTCCTGTACTGGTAGCTTGTCTTTGTACCAGGTGATGTAGGGTGGCGGCATACCCAGGGCGTAGCAGGCCATAGTCAGAGTACTGCTGCTGTTTACATCCTGATTGGTCAGGTTCTGTCTCAGCCACGGCCTCTTCCTCTCTGCATCAACCACAGAAACATATCTGAATTAGATCACTCTGCTTTTCAAGACTTTCCCAGACAAACTCATCCCCCTACTGGGTTGCATAATCACAAGTGTGATTATATCCAGGAACAGTCACCTTTTACCAAAATGCGATGTAATACAACCATGTTGCTCTTAGAAAGAGTTGAGCAATACCCGTATGACATGACAGTGGTGCGGCAATTACTGTTCTGATAGACCTCATTGATCACCCAGCAGGCAATGCTCCTCCTGTCTCCTACTCACCATCCACAGTCAGCACAGTCTGGACTATGACCCTCTTGCTGTGGAGGTTACCCGCCCAGCACTGGTAGCCTGTTGTGTGACTCCTGGACACGTTGTGCAGGGAGAGGGAGAGAGAGATAGCGTAGGGGCTGAGCTGCAGGGCCGTGATGTTGGCGGGGGTGACAGTGTAGTTCTGAGGGTTGTACCACTGCAGGTCTGTGTACAGGTACCGAGTCCCGCGACAAGTCAGAGTGACGTCATCACCCTCGATGGCAGTCTGGGGCTCGATGGCCAGGTGCTGAGGGTGATCTGGTGGGGGAGAGGGGAAAAACACATTAGGTCATAAGGAGTGTTACAGCATTTTTCTTCCAGTATGTAAGTGGGTTACAAGAGCATCTATGTTACTACAACTCTCTTCTCACTAAGGGAGATAGACACGTAGCATGAGATAGTCAGCTGACTGAAGCTGTCCTATCCTGGGAAAGTACATCTCTAAAACATCAAGCTGCACATCACCATGTTAGGAATTTCAAATTTGCAGTTATTTCCTGTGTCATCACTGTGTTAATTGGAAGCAGGTTGGCGGTGTGCGGCGAGCAACGCTGATGGGTGGCCTACAACTGTCCATTAGGAATCAGTCTGGGGGCCGGGCCTGAGGGGAGCCAGACTGCTCTGGGAAGAATTCTGTGTTCCGTAAAAGAAGACCGCTGTTATTACAATTCCGCCATCCTCTTTTTCAGCAGCAATCCAGCACTCTCAGTCACCTCCACCTCAGGAATGGTGGTACATTGCAGTGCTTCTTCCTGAAAATGATCTTTATTCTTATCCGGGTCTTCAGAGTTTGGCATCATCAGCAGTGTCCCCAATCACAGTGTCACCACCATTCTCAATTCCAAACTACCATCAATCAGCTTTCAACTTCAAATCGTTCAGGTTTGTAATTTCTGAGGACAAAAATGATGACTGCTTGCATGGCCAGCCAGCTGATTTCTCTTGTCATTACACAACTGGACTAGGTGAAATGTTCATTTCATCAACATTTGGAACTGTTCAGATACATATAACAAGTGAATTATGCAGCAGCAGGCTCAGAGAAGAAGATGAATGACCTGCCGGCGCTACAGTGAATGCTCAAAGCGGTTTTTAGACTGTAGCATATGGCTCAGGACGTTTGCCTCTTCCGTTCGGTCCTGAAGCCTGCCTGCGGCTGGACATGCAAGCGGTTTCAATTAATGTCCACTCGGAGCAGCTCTCCTTTTTACACAATACATCCTGTGCATTCTAGCGATCGCCTCGCGATCACAGTGCATATGTGTAAGTCATTGGAAACTAAACGTCATGTATGTTACAGCTATTCTGCACGCCTGGCACGTAGAAATAAAAAACAACCAGCATTTTGACCTAATGCTGTACAAAAAATCTCCAATGTTGTTCTTTCAACCAACTCCCCACGCTGTGTAGTGTTAGGTTGACCCACTTACCGTCCACATAGAAAATGGTTCTCAGTGTGCAGTTGCCAAGTTCATTCTCGGCCACGCAGGAGTAGATCCCCGAGATGTGAGCCGCTCCCACCACTAGCGTACTCACAGTCTATGGAGGAGAGAGAATAAGTCAACCATTAGATCTACAGTACAGCCAGCGAATGTTGTACCTATCTGCTGTACATGTGTCTCCTGCAAAATAGATTTAACTTCAGTGAGATTAACCTGTATAAATAAAGCTTAATGAACATTTTTCCGATTGGCTTCAATATACAGTACCAGTAAAAAGTTTGGACACCTACTCATTCAAGCATTTTTCTTTATTTTTACTATTTTCTACGTTGTATAATAATAGTGAAGACATCAAAACTATGAAATAACACATACGGAGTAACCAAAAAAAAAGTGTTCAACAAATCAAAATATATTTTATATTTGAGATTCTTCAAAGTAGCCCCCCTTTGCCTTGATGACAGCTTTGCACACTCTTGGCATTCTCTCAACCAGCTTCATGAGGTAGTCACCTGGAATGCATTTCAATAAACAGGTGTGCCTTGTTAATTTGTGGAATTTCTTTCCTTCTTAATGCATTTGAGCCAATCAGTTGTGTTGTGATAAGGTGTTATAAGGGGTGTTATACAGAAGATAGCCCTATTTGGTAAAAGACCAAGTCCTTTTTATGGCAAGAACAGCTCAAATAAGCAAAGAGACATGACAGTCCTTCATTACTTTAGACATGAAGGTCAGTCAATCCAGACAATTTCAAGAACATTGGAAAGTTTCTTCAAGTGCAGTCGCAAAAACCATCAAGTGCTATGATGAAACTGGCTCTCATGAGGACCGCAACAGGAACGGAAGACCCAGAGTTACCTCTGCTGCAAAGAATAAGGTCATTAGAGTTACCAGCCTCAGAAATTGCTGCGCAAATAAATGCTTTACAGAGTTCAAGTAACAGACACATCTCAACATCAACTGTTCAGAGGAGACTGGTTGAATAAGGCCTGTATGGTTGAATTGCTGCCAAGAAACAACTACAAAAGGACACAAAAGGACACCAATAATAAGAAGAGACTTGCTTGGGCCAAGAAACACAAAATCTGTTCTTTGGTTCCAACCGTCTTTGTGAGACGCAGAATAGGTGAACGGATGATCAGCGCATGTGTAGTTCCCACCGTGAAGCATGGAGGAGGTAAGATGGTGCTTTGCTGGTGACACTGTCAGTGATTTATTTAGAATTCAAGGTAGACTTAACCAGCATGGCTACCACAGCATTCTGCAGCGATACACCATCCCATCTGGTTTGTGCTTAGTGGGACTATTATTTGTTTTTCAACAGGACAATGACCTAACACACTTCCAGGCTGTGTACGGGCTATTTGACCAAAAAGGAGCATGATGGAATGCTGCATCAGATTACCTTATTTAACACTTTTTTGGTTACTACATGATTCCATATGTGTTATTTCATAGTTTTGATGTCTTCACTTTTATTCTACAATGTAGAAAATAGCAAAAAATAAAGATAAACCCTGGAATGAGTAGGTGTGTCCAAACTTTTGAGTGGTACTGTACCTCAGAAGACTTTCCATCAACACCAGTGTGGTTATTTGCCATTAGCAGGTGGGTCAGAGGTCTGCCTTAAGCCTGTTTAATTCTCTTCAGTTAGTTCACATTAATGGAAGGATACATCTGGACTTTTTAAAACCTGCCGCGTCTCTCCTAGCAGCACCGCTCCCCAGAACGAGTGCCTGGCCCTCCATGTCATTTCCCGAAGAGCATTTACAATGCCACACTAGATTCTATCGCCGTTGGAGTGGAACCCATTTAACGGCTTAAGTAGACATAATAGTGAGTAAGATTTGGGCAAGGGGCCAGATCGCGTGGGGTTCTGTTTTGTGTTCAGAACGACATCTGTTTTCAGAGCAGCTACATCAAAGGTGCTGAATGCTGTAGCTGTATTGTCAACTTCCTGGGTTTCTAGCGGCATTGTGCTCTGACCCTCAGAAACAGGGCTTTGGTCATGAGACTTGACTGTGTGTGACACATTTTCACTGTTTCAGTACGTTTTCAAAGTCCCAGCTCATATTGTGCACTGTTTAAACATCTTTGGAAGGAAAAGCTAGCTAAGTTGTTTAAAGTTGTGTTACGTTGTCTACCCTGAGTTGCTATGACATTGGTCAGAGTATTGATGGAGTAGTTGTGTGGTGTTGCGTTTCTGCCATTACCAATGATAAATGTAACTTGAGCTGGAAAACAGTTGTTTCAGAAAGTGCACTCTGTCCCTAAGTGGTGACTTGACCAGACGCACTGAGACCCTCTGAGGCCAGCCCTGCAGCCCTGACCAACACTTTACTCTCGTTCACGGGGCACGGCGATTTATGCGGGGTGACAGAGAGGAATTCACTCCCAACAAATCCCTCTCTTTTAAACTGCCGCTTGTTATCACTGACCCTTAGTCCTCACCCCTATAAAGCACCGGTGTTTGGGCCGCAAGCGCTTGTAAATAAGGAGTGCCTCCCTATTTATGTCAAACAGAGATTGGTAGTGCTGGAAGTGAATGAGGTCTAGGCTCTCTATTACTACTTGTGTATGTATACAATTAGCATGATTCTAAATGCCATCAACCATGTATCATCAGCCGGGGGAAACGCCTTCATAAATCTCCCTTTAGGGTAAAGCAGGAGAAATACCATTTAATAAAAGTTTACTACACCAGTATAAGTGTTTGGGTAATGGCTAATTACCAGTATTTTCTTCACTGGTTGGTTTGCTTGTGCTGTTGAAATATTTATATGCTGACTGGATTTATGCCCCAATTTGACCCAGTGTGTTGGAACGGCTGTCTTTCAACTAATCCAATAGGCTTTTGGGGAAAGCAGTTGAGGCCTGCACTTAATTACGTTTGGGGTGAATGGTTTTGGTAACAAGCTCCCCTAGGATATGTGCTGCAATGTCTACAGTCTCCATGTTCAGCTTTGGGAACGCATGCCAAGATGTGGGCCATTTTTAGTGAGAGGAGATGTAACCATTACCTTCAGCTATACCATATTAATACAGATATGACAAAAACAATGAAAATAACATATTATTCCAATTTCCAAACTTAGTTTCAATATTTTCAAATCAAATCAAACGTTATATGTCACATGCGCCGAATACAACAGGTGTACATCTTACCGTGAATTGCTTACTTACGAGCCCTTAACCAACAATGGAGTTCAAGAAAAATAGTTTTTACTAAATAAACTAAAGTGAAAAATCTAAAATCTAAAAGTAACACAAGAAAATTACTTAACAATAACGAAGCTATATACTAAGGGTACCGGTCCCGAGTCAATGTGCAGGGGTACAGGTTAGTCGAGGTAACTTGCAAAGTGACTATGCATAGATAATAAACAGCGAGTAGAGGCAGTGTAAATAGTCCGGGTGGCCATTTGATTAATTGTTCAGCAGTCTTACGGCTTGTGGGTAGAAACAGTTAAGGAGTGCTTTAGTCTTACACGGAACCCTAACCGGCTGTGCGAGTGCGCCATCGTGCATAAATGTATTTTGTCCCCCTACACCAAACGCGATCACGACACGCAGGTTAAAATATAAAAACAAACTCTGAACCAATGACATTCATTTGGGGACAGGTCGAAAAGCATTAAACATGTATGGCAATTTAGCTAATTAGCTTGCACTTGCTAGCTAATTTGTCCTATTTATCTAGCCTGGTGTTGCTAGTTAATTTGTCCTGGGATATAAACATTGAGTTGTTATTTTACCTGAAATGCACAAGATCCTCTACTCCGACAATGAATCCACACATAAAACGTCCAACCGAATCGTTTCTAGTCATCTCTCCTCCTTCCCGGCTTTTTCATAGTATTACCACGACAACCGGAAAAACATTTAGTCTTTCAATCACCCACGTGGGTATAACCAATGAGGAGATGGCACGTGGGTACCTGCTTCTATAAACCAATGAGGAGATGGGAGTGGCAGGACTTGCAGTGTGATCTGAGTCAGAAATAGGAATGACTTCTATTTTAGCTCTTGGCAACGCAGACGCTTGTTGGCGCGCACGAGCAGTGTGGGTGAAATAATTGAATAACATAGATTTCTACATTTATTTTGCAACGCTCGGGCACGTGACACTAGCGGTGTGGTCAGCCTACTAGGCTTCAGCGTATGTCACGATCGTCGTCGGAATGAGACCAAGGTACAGCGTGGTGAGCGTACATTTTATTTTATTTGTTAAAATGTCACCAACAAAACAAGAAATAACAAAAACGACCGTGAAGCTTACAAAGGCTATAGTGCCCCTAACAAAGACAACTTCCCACAATGACAAAAGGGAAAAAGGCTGCCTAAGTATGATTCCCAATCAGAGACAACGATAGACAGCTGTCCCTGATTGAGAACCATACCCGGCCAAAACATAGAAACACAAAAAAACATAGAAATCCACCCAAATCACACCCTGACCAAAACAAATAGAGACATCTCTAAGGTCAGGGCGTGACAGCGTATTTGTTTTCAGCGTATTACAGCTGATCTGTTCACAGGTCAGTGGAGTTAGGAGGGAACCTATAAAAGGTCAGTCTCCTCTGTCTGCACACGCATGGCTTGAGCCATATGGCTGTATTGTGCTATCTACACAGAGCTCCACAGCCCTCAGTGATCCAACAGACAATGATCCGGTGATGTCAGAATAAACGCTGCTCTCTGGCAGAGCAGGCAGAGCCTTGGCTGGAGCTTCAGGCCTAGCTTCTTTAGATCCAAGGACCTGCGTTTTGTCTGAGGGTGTTTTTCACTCCAGCAGGGTGAAATGAATGGTGTCTGTCAGTTGAAGGGCAGACGAATGAACGACTCAGGAGAGCAGCCCTGAAGAGAGCCAAAATGCTTTTTCTTCATGGCAGTTCTGGCGCTCGACTTGCTTTGACTATAATTGAAGGCTAAGGGGCTTCTTTTAATCAAAAGCAAATAATGACAGATTTGATGGTCTATTTGTTGCTGACTACTGTATATATGAATTGACTTGTGAGTTGCTTAAAAATGCCTGGCAGTTAAGACAGTGTATACAATAAAGTGAGATTCCTTGTCGTAAATATACCTACTAATATACAGTAAATGTCCTTTACCATATATTGCTTTCCCCCTATACATACTGTATTTTATACAACAATGTATAAAATTAACTGTATTTACAATGTAGTGTAATATATTTCATTATTGACCCTTGTGACCTAAATAATTATGGCATTATTTATAAACTTTCTTGCCTAGCTAAAATTTTAGAATCCTTGATTAATTCTCAGCTTATATCTTCCTTATCTAAGAAATGTAATCATTAATGTACATCAGTCAGGCTTTAGACCAGGTCAAATGATGTGGTTAACTGTGTGGATAAAAGGCAACATTGTGCTGCCCTCTTCATTGACCTGTCAAAGGCCTTCGATACTGTTGATCACTCGCTGCTAATTCAGAATCTTTCCTTAATTGGCCTAGACCAGGCTGCATGTTATGGTTTAAAAATTACTTGACAGAAAGAACTCAACCATCTACTGATGGTGTTAAATTAGGTTTCCTGAATATTACAAAAGGTGTCCCGAAGGGGACGATTCTGGGTCCTATACATTTTACTATTTACATTAACAACATCGACTTGTCTATAAAAAATTGTAACCTGTACTTGTATGCCGATGATACTGTTGTGTATGCTATTGCCCCCTCGGTTGACTATGCTCTATCTGAACTACAGCCTGTCTTCATTGTATTAGAGAAAAACATTATTGACCTGAATTGAGTATTGAATGCAGGTAAAACTAAGTATATGATGTCCTCTAGAGTGCATAAAAATAACAGATTATTTCAGCATATGTACTTTGGATGGTGTCCATATTGATCATGTCCCTACTTACAAATATCTGGGCATCTAGATAAATAAAAAGCTGTCTTTTAAAAAGCATATTTATGAGTTAGTTAAGAAGCTGAGAATAATAATGGGCTTCTTCTAAAGAACTAGGTCCTGCCTCTCGCTAAATAGTAGAAAGCAGATTATTCAGTCGACATTCCTATCACTCATAGACTATGCCACTTCATTCAAGCCGTTAAATGCAGTTTATCATACAGCACAGTGCTTTATGGGCAACCATTTTAGCACTCATCACTGCATTCTCTACCAGAAAGTTGGTCTCCTTTGATTTCATGTAGGTTGATACGTTGCTGTGTTGTCATCTATAAAGCAATTTTACAAAAATTCCCACTGTACCTAACGTCATTACTAAACTTAAGACAGGATTTACCACACCTGGTCTCAGGGACGGCTGCCTCTGGACATTCCTTTGCTCTCTACTGAGTAAATCAGCTCTTAGTTTTCTTGCACATTATTCGTGGAACAATCTTCAAAACATTCTTAAAATGTGATGTTCTGGTGCCTCTGGGGCGATTCAGAAAGGTGATAGAGGACCTTACTACTGATGAATGTGATGTTCTGGTGCCTCTGGGACGATTCAGAAAGGTGATAGAGGACCTTACTACTGATGAATGTGATGTTCTGGTGCCTCTGGGGCGATTCAGAAAGGTGATAGAGGACCTTACTACTGATGAATGTGATGTTCTGGTGCCTCTGGGGCGATTCAGAAAGGTGATAGAGGACCTTACTACTGATGAATGTGATGTTCTGGTGCCTCTGGGGCGATTCAGAAAGGTGATAGAGGATCTTACTACTGATGAATGTGATGTTCTGGTGCCTCTGGGGCGATTCAGAAAGGTGATAGAGGACCTTACTACTGATGAATGTGTTAGTTTTTTATGACCGTGTCTTTCTGTCTGCTTACATTTTATATTTATATTTTGATGTGTCTATTTTCAGTCATTTACGGTGCATTCGGAAAGTATTCAGACCCCTTAACATTTTCAACATTTTGTTATGTTACACCCTTACTCTAAAATTGATTTAAAAAATGTTTTTACTCATCACTCTCCACATAACACCCAATAATTATAATAATGATAATAATAATAATTATAAATGTATATTGAAGTTCCTTCCATAACTTTTGGCTACATTTACATAAGTCTAAACTATTGCAGATAGAATGAACCATTGTAAAACAGTGACATAATAAGGCATATTGTATAGTTTAGGTGTTGGCGTCTCAAAGAGAACGATCGTGGAGAACCCCACTTCAGTGTTGATCTCTCAGAGCGCTCTCTCTCTCTATCTGGACATTTAATCAAGATCCCTTTTTCATATAAATCTTTAAGCAATTGTTGTATTGACCGACATAAGGGACTATTTTGTCATGGGAAATCGATGCTCAGTATCAAACATGCATCATATATGATAGGCACACGTACATTAATCATTGTTCTATGTTGTCCAACGTTAAGAAGTGTCATTTTCTCTGAGTACATAACAAATCTAATGACATCAAAACCATACTATAAGCATACCTTGTTCTTCCCTTTTACCAGTTGATTTTTGTTGTATATGTTCTCAATCCAGTTGTGTGAGTAGTTCCCCTTATCGTCCATTTGAACCGGGATTGGCTCAGTGTAAAGGGTACACCTATAGGACAGAGGAAACCAGTCATTACTGATCTAGACGAAATGGCTGCAGGTTACCTAAAGTATAAAGTCTGTTTTGAAAATTAGTACAGAACAGTGGACAAAACAGAAGACTCTTAGAGCAGAATGCTGTGTGGACATGTCATCCTTTCCTATATTTCATTAGTGGGAATCAGAAATGACACTATGGACCAGCAAAAGTGGTCCAAACAGTTTTACAATGTGTCGCTCTGAGCGTTCAGGCATTTAGCCTTATGAGGCTCTGACTAACATTATAGATTTTGTGTGGCCTTTTAGGGCGGGCTACAGGCCAGGCTGCCTAGGCTTGTTAAACCAGACAAACACCAGCCAGCCTCTCCTCCACTCCTCGCTTTCCTCCAATCTACTGAGGGGAACAATCAGACTGATGAGGAGTGAGGCGGCCAGGCCAAGCGGGCTGGGAGGCAGGAGGAAACGGCAGGGTGATAGGAAGGGCTGTGCTATGCGTCACCTCGCACAGGAAACCCCCTCATTCTCTGACTAGAGGAGATAAGGCTAATCCCCAGACCTTGGTGGGTCAACAACAGACAGCTGATACCTTCTTACCCTGCTGCTGATAAAGAAAGAACCCTTCCTGCCTCCTTCACCTCTCTCATCCCTCTTTCTAGCTATCTAAGACGTTACGCTTCCCCAACCACAAGGGGACTGTGATTTATACGAGGTCTGATCCTGAAATGGTAAATGGTCAATTTGCAATGAGAAATACTTGAAGGGGGTCTGAACTGTATAAACAAACATTTGGCTCAATCTGCCTCCAACTAGGCTGTGGCTGGGCTGAAACCTCTATTTGATGCACCTCCCTCATTAGCTGTTGAAAAAACAGGCCCTTTTCAGCTTCAATCGTTTATGAGCAACTTTTTCCAATGCCAGAGCTGGTTATCTTTAGGGCTGCAGAAATGAGGCACCTTGACACAGCTTGAACCTTCACCATTATTTCTGTTACAAATTTGGCAACCAGGAGTGTTTTTACAAATTACTTTTTACGAATGATGGATAATTAACAGAAGTATTTGTCAAGTTACAGCGCCTGAAGTGTAACATAATTCAGGCCCTCCATTGTGAGGCCGTCCCCGAGCCGTGTTTTTCTAGCGGTGTGGGGTCCTGATAACCAACACTTGATAACCCCGCGGTAATGGCCCATTGTTTGCCTCAGTTTTCGCCTCAGAAAGGACCCCTGCTGTCACTGACAGGGGTATAGCAGCTCTGGCTCTCAGGGAATGTTCATGTTGTTTATGAAGGTTCGCTAGCCGCCCAATCGCTCATACCACAAGCTCTGTCCCGTTCAGCTCTCTAAATATGGAACGGTGTTGGGTCTTTGCATGTCAAAAAACATATACTTCAAATAAGCTTGTTGACCAATCAGAACCTGGATATGACTACACACCACATAGTCATTTAACACGTTCATAACTTTTTAAAGTGGTTATTACATAAAACATAGCAAAACGACATAATCTGTTTCAGTAGCTATAGTTAGTTAGACTATCTAGCTAGGTGTCATCATCTAAAAGACCCGTAATTTATAAAACAGTTTGTATTTGATTAATGATGGTCGGACCCACCTATGTGAAGCTAGCCAAAATAATGATTGGCCACAAAAGAGGAATTTGCATTTTGCCTTCAAAATAAAAGTCACTCATAGAAAGTGATGCAAATTAAAACAAATAGTGGAATCATGCCATAATGGAATAGATCACGCTAAACAAGGTTGGAATGTTTCTTATATAAATTCAGCAAAAGACAATGATTTGTTAATTTGACAAAAATCTGTTGAAATCACACTGGTTGTATTATACTTTAGAATTGCATTGGGGGCATACTGATTTCACTGTACAACCTTACCTATGGATTGTGGATCAATGACATGGGGTATCAGTCTACTCAGTGACACCCACAGAACACAGTTGCAAAGAAATTACACAAATATTAGCATTTTAGCTCTTATTGCAGGACTCTGAAACCACTGTGAAATGAGCAAGGAAAAACAATACAACATGGATGTTTTGGGGTCTGAGAACTCTGAGGAGGACTTTGGGGAAAAAGCACTCGGGTACAGAGTACACTGATATGCCATTTCATTGACCCCCAATCCTTATGTAAGGCTGTATGTAAGGCTGTAAGGCTGTACAGTGCAGTATGAAAGTCAATGAGAGGTGATTTCCCACAGTCAAAGTCTTGCAATAAGAGCTAATATTTGTGTAAACTCTTCACAGTTGTGTTCTGTGGATGTCACTGAGTAGACTGATAACCCATTACATTGCTCCACATACCAACACTCCAACCTTGTTTAGCATTATCTAGTCTAAATATGGCATGATTCCACTATTTGTATCCATTTGCATCACGTTCAAAGAGGGACTTTTACTTGGAAGGCAAACCACAAATTCCACTATTGTGGCTAATCCTTATTGTGGCTAGCTTCACATAGGTGGGACTGCCCATCATTAGTCTTATACTGTTCATGTTGTTTATGAAGGTTCCCTAGCAGGTCGACATTCACGCCCATACCACACGCTCTGTCCCATTCAGCTCTATAGAAGCTTGGGGAGTTTGAGACTAAAATATCCTCTCTCCCCACCCACAGAGCCACTGGCCACAAATGAGTGGGGAATTCTCCGGGGCTGCATTTCTTTGACAAATGTCTGTATTCTGGGACAGAGTCAATTAAATGGATGCAAGCCTGTTTCTGGAGAGGGAGCCTCGGGCTAGCCCGGTGGTTCTGGACTCCAGACTCACCGACTCTGTGTGTGTGTGTGCGTGTGTGTGTGTTTGCGTGTGTGTGTGTTTGTGCGTGTGTGTGTTTGTGCGTGTGTGTGTTTGCGCGCGCGTGCGCGTGTGTGTGTGTGTGTGTGTGTGTATGATCCAGTTCCAATACTCTGACAGCTGAGCTCAGCATCAACAAACCCTAATGTAACGCAGCAGGCGTAAAAGTCCTGACGAGAAGAAATAAACTGCCGGGGGAGGTTCTCTTCTGCACTGTTGAACCAATCCAATAAATGTGGAGGAGGAGTTAAGATGGAGTGTTGCCTTGTTAACACCCAAAAGCAGAAGTAGCGTCAAAGGCTCTCTTTCCATTTCCCCTGAACACCTGATGCATCCGCTTGTTGCCGGCCCCCCTGAGGGTGATCAAACGTAAACACTCATCCAAAACATAACCAGGATGTGCACTGGCAGGGACAATGTTGGTCTGCTTCACTAATCATGTGCATTGACAGAGACCAGACGAGAGGACAATTAATCTCAGGGCCTGTGTGGACATATGGACGATACGTGGAAGTATGACTGTCTTGCACTTCCAAGAACCAAAACAATAAACTCAGAACACCAAGTCTATGTTACAGAAATAACTAGAAATGTGCAGTGACCCTCCCCATGATCCGGCAGTTTCTGTCAGTCAGATGGTTCTGGTGACTCAGAACATTTTGATTCATAGACTGGGTTTTTGAGAAAAAAAATATGACTTCATCACAGTTCTGAATTTAGTGCTTTGATTCCTGGAAGTGGTGCGTTATGGTTGTTTCCTGGAAGTGGTGCCTTATGGTTGTTTCCTGGAAGTGGTGCGTTATGGTTGTTTCCTGGAAGTGGTGCCTTATGGTTGTTTCCTGGAAGTGCTGCCTTATGGTTGTTTCCTGGAAGTGGTGCCTTATGGTTGTTTCCTAGAAGTGCTGCCATATGGTTGTTTCCTGGAAGTGGTGCCTTATGGTTGTTTCCTGGAAGTGGTGCCTTATGGTTGTTTCCTGGAAGTTGTGCGTTATGGTTGTTTCCTGGAAGTGGTGCCTTATGGTTGTTTCCTATAAGTGCTGCCATATGGTTGTTTCCTGGAAGTGGTGCCTTATGGTTGTTTCCTGGAAGTGGTGCCTTATGGTTGTTTCCTGGAAGTTGTGCGTTATGGTTGTTTCCTGGAAGTGGTGCCTTATGGTTGTTTCCTATAAGTGCTGCCTTATGGTTGTTTCCTGGAAGTGGTGCCTTATGGTTGTTTCCTGGAAGTGGTGCCTTATGGTTGTTTCCTGGAAGTTGTGCGTTATGGTTGTTTCCTGGAAGTGGTGCCTTATGGTTGTTTCCTATAAGTGCTGCCTTATGGTTGTTTCCTGGAAGTGGTGCCTTATGGTTGTTTCCTGGAAGTGGTGCCTTATGGTTGTTTCCTGGAAGTGGTGTGTTATGGTTGTGCAAGATACTACACAGTTCTAACAACCCCTTTGGGTTGTGCCGTGGCGGAGATCTTTATGGGCTATACGCAGCCTTGTCTCAGAATGGTAAGTTGGTGGTTGAAGATATCCCTCTAGTGGTGTGGGGGCTGTGCTTTGGCAAAGTAGGTGGGGTTATATCCTTCCTGTTTGGCCCTGTCCGGGGGTGTCCTCGGATGGGGCCACAGTGTCTCCTGACCCCTCCTGTCTCAGCCTCCAGTATTTATGGGGCGGCAGGGTAGCCTAGTGGTTAGAGTGTTGGACTAGTGACTGAAAGGTTGCAAGTTCAAATCCCCGAGCTGACAAGGTACAAATCTGTCATTCTGCCCCTGAACAGGCAGTTAACCCACTGTTCCTAGGCCGTCATTGAAAATAAGAATTTGTTCTTAACTAGTTAAATAAAGGTTAAAATATTTTTTACAAAAAATGCAGTAGTTTATGTGTCGGGGGACTAGGGTCAGTTTGTTATATCTGGAGTACTTCTCCTGTCCTATTTGGTGTCCTGTGTGAATTTAAGTGTGCTCTCTCTAATTCTCTCTTTCTCTCTTTCTTTCTCTCTCTCGGAGGACAATGCCTCAGGACTACCTGACATGATGACTCCTTGCTGTCCCCAGTCCACCTGGCCTGCTCCAGTTTCAACTGTTCTGCCTTATTATTATTTGACCATGCTGGTCATTTATGAACATTTGAACATCTTGGCCATGTTCTGTTATAATCTCCACCCGGCACAGCCAGAAGAGGACTGGCCACCCCACATAGCCTGGTTCCTCTCAAGGTTTCTTCCTAGGTTTTGGCCTTTCTAGGGAGTTTTTCCTAGCCACCGTGCTTCTACACCTGCATTGCTTGCTGTTTGGGGTTTTAGGCTGGGTTTCTGTACAGCACTTTGAGATATCAGCTGATGTACGAAGGGCTATATAAATACATTTGATTTGATTTGATATTCTTATGGTTTACAATAAATAACAAAACACATCGAAGTACATCAGGAACGAAGGAACATTGTGAAAACTTAAAACAAGAAGTGCAGAACACAGAATTGTGTAACTGGAAGGCTCAAAGGCACTGACACCGTAGGTGAATACAAACAAAATGGTCTTCACAGTTTAGTTAACGATTTAGTTAATATAACCACCTGGATTGCTCAGGATAAACAGCCTAGGATGGCCCACTCTTTGTTAGTGACTCACTCTTTGTCGGTGGGGTCAGGATGGCATGGTTGCCAGAGCCACGTGATGTTGGGCATGGGCACTCCAAAGGCGGTGCAGGTTAGCTGGTGCTGCATGCCGAACATGTAGGGCTGCACGTACTCCGAGGCCACCTCCTCTTCGGAGATCTTTGGTCTCACTGTGGGAGACACATACACACATAGAGACAAAAAGATCAGACACTGTTGCATCAACAGATACACCTGGCCATTGGCGGTAATAATGTCTTTATAATGAGAGAGAGGTTTGTCATCATGATGAATAACCATGGAAAAGGTCCCATGGACACCAGTTGTCTTCTAACCTCTGAGAGTCGGCTGTAAAGTGCTTGAAAAAGGTTGAGTGATTGCATAGCCCTGATACCCTGGGGGTTGTCCATCACATCAGGGTGTCAGTGTCTCAGCGCTTGGCCCAGTCTCTACCCAGCTGCCTTAGGGCCAGATGTGGCCCTATGCCCCGTCCCAGGTCAGTGGATCAGCAGTGTGGGAGAGCACAGCAGTAATCAAAACCAGACTGACGGACTTACTGACTGGATGCCACCTCAAGAGGAATGCTCTGCTCACATCAGTTAATCATTCTCCACCAGTCAGTGTGTGTGTGTTGTGTGTGTGTGTGCGTACATGTGTGCGTATGTGCAAAGTCGTGACACGGTTTCTCTCAGTAATGTCCTCAGTTCAAGCCCCGGCTGCTGAATCCATTTGAGATCTGGAACACTGGGGCTGGACTTCAAACGCTTGATGAACGATGTTTAAAATAGTTCCCTAACTGTTCCCAGGAATTTCCTTTATTTTTCTCCTTCCATTGTTTGTGTCTGTGAGAGTGAGTCTTTTTTTTTGTCATTCCAATAATAATGATTTGTGGAGCAAACGGGAACGTAAGGGACTATAAATACAATGTATATGGGGCTGACCTTTACACTTTGGCAGAGTAGGAGGATTCTTGGATAATGTGCAGGGAACGGAATGGAATACTTTGTGATGCATTTTTTTGCCCCCCATCGACAGCTTGGAGTAGTATCTGAGTGGCACATGTGTTGCTCAACACAGTTCTTAACGGCAAGCACAATGCACTCCCCGACTCTCCATCCAACACACTATCAAAGCCCCAAAACAAAATACCGACCACGTTTATAACCGCTAGTGTTAACGACCATCAGTATTTACATGGCAATCATTACAATATATTTGTTTCAAATGCTATGCTAAATCATATACAGTACACATATAGCCCTGTATCATGTTGTTTACATGAGCGGTGCTGTAGGCTACATACACATGATGTAAATAAAGGTTAGGTCTAGAGTGGGTAGAGTGAAGAGACAGGGCCGTTTACACAACCCGCGAAGCCCCTTCAAAAAGAGCCTGGCTAATCAATACCAGCTGGCCCGACTACGTCAATCCACTGCTGGAAACAACAAACCCCACAAGCCCCCAGGTTCCTGTCATGCTGGAGCTGCTGCTACCTGCAGCCCTGCACCAACCAGGGGGTACACAACCCAAAGTGCTGAGACTGCTCGAAATGCTGAGGCCCAAAATCCAGGGCATTGCTTCATTTCCTCAGGATCGCCAGTCATTTGGAGGGATAAAGGACGGATATAGGACGGGATATCATGGGGATATAAGAGCTTTACCTTGGACTATCAGAGTGTAGCTGAGATTCCTGTAGAGGCCTCTCTCTTTGTTGCCCAGGGCGATGGTGAAGACCCCGGCATCCTTCTGCTTCACGTCCTTGACGAAGAGGTTGTAGCCTGAAGACTCGTAACAGGTGGAGTTCTCGTTGATGGGGACGCCATCCTTATACCTGGGAATGGGATACACCCACATTTACTTTAGAAGTTCAGCAAATCGTAACATACTGATATGAAAGTTGTGATGATAATAGATCAGCAACTCTGCATCCCAAATCGAACACTTGTACGCTCCAGTTTAGTGCACACAGTCACAACAGTGCCATTATATTCATCAGGAGTTGACAATACATTCAGTGAATAGTCCCAGTAACTGAACTCAGTCTTACCATGTCATAGTGTCGGGTGGTGGCAGTGCATTGACCTTGGGTTCAAACATCAGCTTGTTTCTACCCTCGGTGTAGACCACTCTCCTGGCCCGTTCATTCTTATAGGACACATTCAGGTATGGATGTTCTGAAATCACACAGAAGACCAATAGCGAGAGCATGAAAACGACTGTTGAAAAACAACACCATAAATGTATTATAAATGAGATCATAAACTGGGTGGTTTGAGTCCTGAATGCTGATTGGCTGACAGCCGTGGTAAATCAGACCGTATACCACAGGTATGACAAAATATTTATTTTTACTGCTCTAATTGCGTTGGTAACCAGTTTATAATAGCAATAAGGCACCTCAGGGGTTTGTGGTATATGGCCAATATACCACAGCTAAGGGCTGTATCCAGGCACTCCGCATTGTGTTGTGCTTAAGAACAGTCCCTAGCCTTGCTATATCGGCAATACACCACACCCTCTGGCCTTATTGCTTGATCACACAATCGTTGCCGAAGATGAACATTACGATGGAGTTATGTCTGCCTCTGCCTTAGCTCAGTGAGACCTTGCCTTCACGCAGGACCAGTTTCTAACACAGTGACCCACCGTAGATGGTGACTTTGGCTGAGGCGTGCTTCTTGTTCCCCATCTCAGCGCTCCCTATATCAGCCGTGCACCTGTACATGCCCCTGTTGTCCATGGTGATGTTGGACAAGGTGATTGCTTGGTACATACTGGTGACCAAAGCCGGATCTTCTTTGGACTTGTTGATGATAGGGTTCCGATGGACCTGGGGACGCGAAGGCACTCATCAACAACCCTGAAACAGCGGATTGGTCGACCAGTAATCTTAAAGGATGTTGAGTGACTTAGAGCTTACCATTCTCTTTGGGTATTCCCAAGTGAAGTTGATCCTTCCATTGAAGGTGGTCTCTGCGGAGCAGTTGAGGACCAGGCTATCTCCCACTAACAGCTTGATACGTCTTGGGTTGATCTTCACGTTCCTCAGCAAGATAGCTATGCAAGCAGAGGTAGAAGGGAAGACAGGGTGAATTAACACCATCGGTAGTTTCCCTGTCGCTCTAAGAGCTCAACAAAAGAAGGAGAAGTTACTCACTAGTCCTCAGAGGGATGTATTTGGACTGGACCCGTTGGCCGTTGACGCTGGTGACACAGGTTAGGAGATGATAGAATTTGTAGGGACCGTATGGGATCTTGAAGCCCACTTTGGGGTCCCATTCCTTCCCTTGTTCAACCTCCTTTGATAAGGGTGGCCACTGAAAGAAGAGACAGGTTGAAAGGTGTTTATGAAGGGGCTTATATGTTTAGTGGAGCTTCTAGTTCTGCAGTCTTTAAAAAGCACTCAGCCAGTCAGACTGAAGTACGATGCGTACAACTGGGTTTGGTATGAAACTCCACGCTCCAATGAGCTCAGCTGGCGACGCCTGCCCGTCAGAGCCGACATCTAATTCCTTTTTGCGGTTTTATGGAGTGTAACCATCGCAATTATCCATGCAGTGATGCGCGGAGCACTATTGACTTTGAACAAAGGATGAAATGGATGGATGTGGCCAAGGCCTACCACTGCGGTTGTTTGTTCTCCAGCCAAGTGTTATGCTGCTAGGAGAGAGAGGGGAAGGAAGGAAGCAGGCAGGAAGGAGAAATGCCATAGATCTTCCAGTAGCAAGGTCACACAACCCACTATCTTTGCCCTCTGAATAAGACTTGTTTGTCCATGTCCAAGGCATTGTGAGACGCAGCTATATATCAACCCTGTGAATACAAACACAGCCATCTATTGTTGAGGGTGGTGGCTCTGAGCTGTGGCATCGTGAAGGAAAAGAGACACTCTGTTCACTGTTGCACATGATTTATAGGAAGGCCGTCTCGTGTTAAAGGCTACTGCAAAAAGACAAGGAGCTTGGTCACATCGACAGAGATTTCCTCCTGATATAATTATATCAAAAATCACTTAACTATACCCAGGAGCATCATCGGCCTATTGTTTCCTCTGATTGGATATGGATTGTTTTTTAGATCCGCATTTCCTGGACAAGATGTTTAAAAAGAGGTTGTCTATATTTAGAGAGAGATTCTATTCTGAGGAAAATCTGTCTTGGAGGACCTTCCTGTTCTTAACAGGAAGCAGACAGGATGACTCCCTTTTCTGTCCCTGCCCCTGAGCCTCCCTTCCCCCTGGCCACTGTCCCCCGACCGTTTCCGCATGCCTGAATGGCCTACCGTTTGATGGGTGTGAGAACTCCTATGTTGTCCATTGTGCAGAGGGCCTGTGTTTACCATGTCTCTTTGCGATCTTAACTTTAGTGACGTCTTTCAGACATTGTCATGGTACACTCTGGTAAAGTAATCAATCTCATGCCCATACTATCTCATACAACTGGTCAACATTGCTAAGTCTCATAATAAATGCTAACATTTGCTCTATTTTGAAAGACAATGGGAATGATATGCCCATTTTAAATAACAAATGATGATGAAAAGTCTTACCGCTTCAAGAGTGACGATCTGGTCAGGAGAAGTTGTTCTACAGGGAATCACTAGGGTGGATTCATGTCTGTAGCTAAACAGGGTGGATGGATTGCGGAAATGGTGCTCCACAAACGGATGTTTTTCATCTGTAGAACAAATCAGAAAATATCAATCATTATTTAAGGTCCTACGTTTTTAATATTGTTTAATTTAACTAAATGGTTTTGCTGTATAAAGTTGAAAGTTGTGGTCCTCAGCCTAAAGTGAAGCAGGAGAGAACATTTTCTTTAAAAAAATCAGGTTTTAAAAATCAAAGTAAGGATAATGTTAGGCCATCCATCTCACACAGAGATCAAATAGAATCTTCCAGACCAGTGAGATCCGCTCCTACTCCAAACCCCCTCCTGCTCCTCCTGCTAGGTGCAGATCTGGATAAAGAGACAGGGTGGAGACGGAGCTATCATAGCTATCACAGCTCCAGTCTTTCTCACCAGGGCAGGCATCCAGAGCCTCTCTGACTGGCTGTTCCTTCGCAGACCTGCTGTGGGAACTTCGTGGTTACACAAATACTTGAGTGATTTGTGGCAGGCTGAGCTGTTTAGGCATGATAAAGGGACTAGTATTTGAAAAACAAACAGGGAAAATGATGTAATAAACAGTTGGAAGGGCTTTGAAAGAGTCCTGGTTAGACTAAACACTTGGCTACCAGGCTGTCAGATCGCCAGGGGAGACAAAAAGAGAAGGCAGGGAGTCAGGCTAGGACCTCAGTAGGAAGACACACAACCTGTCCAGTGCTTTTCTGGCCATGAATATCAGCATCTGTTCTAAAGGCCAAACATTAAGACACAGGAGCTGGACACAAATATGTCCTGGAAAGAAATATGTCATGAACAGAAAAATGTCCTGGACAGAAATATGTCCTGAAGAGAAATATGTCCTTGAATGAAATATGTCCTGGACAGAAATATGTCCTGGAGAGAAATATGTCCTGGACAGAAATATGTCCTGGAGAGAAATATGTCCTGGACAGAAATATGTCCTGGAGAGATAGAAGGACCTCTCTGTTTTTCTTCTACAAACGGTTATTAATCAGGCTTGACGTTCTTATCTCTCTCTGCCCAGATATTCCATGAGACGTATCCCCACCACAGTCCCTCAGACTGAGACTACGATATTTAAAGGGACACTGATGTCAATCTCAACTATGACAATGTTTTAAGATATTTAGTGTTGTCCTGCATCGCTCTCACTGAGTAGAGACAATTGTCCACGTTTTATGAGAGGACTAGGCCTGTAACATGAGAGAGACCATAGCCGGTATCGTGAGAGGCTCCAGGACAGACTGACTGGAAAACAGAAGCCGGAGAGAGCAGGAAATAATAGTCAATGACCAGGGCTTCCGATGCGATCACACTCTCCTTCCCTGTTCCAGAAGGAGTCGGGCAGCGGAGGAAAGCCTTCCTCTCCCTGTTAGAAGCACAACTCCTTCTGCCCGTCTTTCACTAAACCCCCCACCCCCACTTTTACATATACTCATATACCTGTAATGACATACTCTTTATAACATGTGGAGAGCTTGGCTTTTGATGCTAGGCTAAATTAGGTGTGGAATGGATGGAGCCTCTCTTTTATAATTATTTTTTTTCTGTCTGGCTTCTAGCTCTTGTATCATGCAGGAAAACGTCAGGCTGTTCAGTGACCGTGGCCCTACCCTGGCCGTTAAGAGGCTCTAAGTTTGTTGTATTTGTTGGCTCTGTTTACACCACACTGCACTGGAAGGTGTCGGCCCATTTAACATCACCACCCGTTCTTAGAGAGAATGTCTTGAACTTATGTTGCTGTGAAACAAACCTACTCAACAAAAAAAATGATGAGGGAAAAACATAAAAAATGTGAAAAAGCTCCTTATCGGTGTTAAAGTTAACAGAATCCAACAACTGATTTAATCACAAAGTGAGATCCCTTTCATTTCCATTTTCACACGCTGGATTTCAATGGAGTTCATGGGAGAATGTCATTCTAGAACTCAACAATGATGATCTACTCTGTCAGCATGTACATGGAAAGCAATTTGGGATGCAAACACAGTATTGTATGTATGACAGGTGCTATACCATCATCATTACAATGTCTGAACAGTATAAAGCGGGTCTCACCTTTGACATATACGTAGGTAGAGCTGATGTCGGCGGAGGGCTGGGCGTACCTGCAGCTGTAGAGCCCCGTGTCGTTGGGGATCAGGTTTCTCACCAGCAGCTTACTACAGTGGGCGTTCGTCCGGGGCTCACACTCCTCCACATGAACCCCCTCCGAGGTGACGTTCCGCCAGGGCAGCCTCCAGTGCAGCTGGGACGCACCTCTGATGAAGACAGCAGAAGTTATCCATAATAACTGACACAGGATCCAATATTATTTATTATCCCTAATGGTTAAGATTTAGATTGAGGATAGGGACATCTGATTGGAGATCTGTGGTTAAGGGCAACCTCTAAGTCAAGTGACAAAGTAAAAAGAGGGTCCATCTGAGAGGGTCAGCCAGACCACCTGCATCATCACTATCTTATTACCCTCCTACACCCCCTAGAGCTCTGGGTCGTCATCCTCAGGTCAGCATGTCATCACCAGGTCAAACACCTTCATTGTCTCACCTGATTTATGCACACAAACATGCTCTTACAGGACACAGGAACCAGCTCACAAGATTCAATCTCAGTATTACCTAGATATAGAATTGATAGTGAAATCAGTGTTAAATGCTGGCTTTGACCTGACTTGACTTTGATAGTGGCCCCTCCCCTCAGGACCTCTCAAATTCTGTTTATTTGGAAGTGTTCGAAGGCCGTTCCAATAACCTGGAGTCATCTTGATAACAGGGACTTTTACATGAGAACATGGCTGGGATCTCTGGGACGATGTGTTCAAATACCACATTATCTCCAGTGTTCGTTTTTAAGGTCCCATTAAAAGCGATCCCGGTGGAGCTTGAAACATGTCTCACTGCATACCACTGCCACTGCCTACATTGCCTGGGGTCAAGAAACTCTCATCCAGAGGCCAGACACCATAGACAGTTATCGTCCGGGGCCTTTTTAGCACATGGCCTTGTAGGGAAGCGTTGCATTGGGCCACAGGGGTTAGCATTCCTGGAGTGCCTAGAAAATGATGCAAGGCTCTCTAAACGCTTAACAAATGTGTGAACTTCAGACAGACAGGGGTCCCACCGGCCCCCCGAAGGAAATTGGAACAGATTGATAAATTGGGACCACACTGTTTGCCTGGCTGGGAGAGTCACTGCCTATCTGCCTCTGTGGTCTGATGCTCCTGCAGTCCTTTTCAAATATACTCTCTCCTCTCTTTATCCTGGCCTAGCTGTCTAACGGGGCCAAATCAGAGCCTGGGTCTTTATTGCTTCAGTGATAGTCCAGAGAACAGCCATCAACTGGAGCAGGACCTGGCCTCACCTCCTGACTGACACTGATCTAATGAATAACGGGGGAGGGGGTTGCATGAACCTGTTTTTTTAATTTTTATGAAAGCCTTGCCAGGAAGTTCAGATTCTGTCCTTTACCTCTGTCATCAAAATGAATGACACATTTTAACAGTCATCTCCCCCCTTTTTTCTGTCCATATGACCTGACCAAGATAAACTTGTGTGGTCAAGAACAACTCTTGTTGTTGGTGAACTTGACATTAAGTATTTTGTTTCAGTGTGTGTGTGTGTGTGTGTGTGTGTATAATACCTGCAGGTGAGGTTGAGTGAATTCCCTGTGTGTAGAAGGTGTGTGTCCTCAGAGGGCAGCAGCAGAGGGGCTGGAAGGCTGACCTGACCTGTACAACACAGAAACACACACACACACATTCAGACATTGGCTAACACTCTGAGTCATTGGATACAAGAACACACTCTGAACACTTCAAAGTGGCGCTTCATAGTACTCTCATACAACAAATTACACCATGCCTCCATTTACAGTCAACCAGTTCCACTCTCTCTCTGAATCCTACAGTCTGACTCACCAGTGGTGTGATAATGCATTGGGAGTTTTTTTCCTGAGTACAACCCATGTGTATTCACTTAGTGCTGGTCTATTCTGCTGTGAGGGGGTGGGAGGTGTTTACGGGGCAGTCCGTGCAGAGTAGGGTGCTGGAGGATACTGGTCTGGTCTGATAGTGATGAGTTATGTGAGTGTGTTTGAGAGGAGTGGGTGTGAGGCAGATGAGAAGGGGAGGGGGGAGTAGGGGGGACATGGGGAGCAGCTGTGCCCCTCAGCCAGAGAGGTCACTCCAGTCAGAACCGGGGAGAACTGGGCAGACGCAGATGAGCTCGGCAACATGTCCACAAGTCCTTCGTCCAGCTCAATCAGTCAATCTAGTTTGGTGGGGACTCTCTCTTCCTCTCTTTCTCCATTTTATAACAATGCTGACACACACTTACAGTATATGGGCAGATTCACTTTTTGATTGACCTCTGACCTTTGCTGCATGCGCTGTATTCTATTATTACATTTATAGAGAAGAAGGACAAAAGGGGAAGTTGAAACGGTGGATTAAAAATCCCAGTTGTTGGTGGGCCGGCTGAAGCTGTTGATAGGTGCTGCTCGCGGTGCTCAGCATAGGAAGCACTGTCATTCTCTCTGCTGTCCGTGAGTTGTGACCGTCTCACAAGTGATTTCCTTCTTTTGACTCTCTACTCCCCAAGCAGCTTGTGTACAGTCAACATGTGGTTTCCAGGCAAACACGTTTATAAAAGGTTCTCTTTAAGAGCAAATGTCTGCCTGCCCAGCGCTGACAGTATCCAGAAAGACAATGGAATTACACAACAAGGCTAATTCCCTGGGTGGACTCCAGAAACCTAGACACACACAAATGCAGGTGAACACACCAAACACACACACGCATACACACTCAAAAGTACACAGAGTTGCAGTTTGTTTTATTGTGGGGGTCTGAACAGCTGTTGTCCAAGAATGAACTGACAGTGCCAACGTTGGCACTCAATATCAACTTCCTTCCATAATGTTGTAACATCATTGTTTCATAGTCCAAGGTTATTTGGAGGGGAAGGGATGTGGTCAAAGGTTTTCAAAGGGATGAAAACATTCCTCTCAGTATGACAGAGTACTACCAGTATAGGGTCTACGTATACCACATCGCTCTCTTTAATACTTCTACGAAACATAATCAGAGATCAGAATCTCCAGACAAACACGTTATTAATAGTCTGTAGATATTACTCAGTTGTTATTGCCCATGTGTGTATTTCCATATGGATAGATCGATGTACATAAACAAAGGCCTTGAAGAATTTGCCGGCGCATCTTGAACACGAGCTGAGAAAAAAGAATGTACACTGAGATTCCTAGAAAACTTTCCATTAATGTTAATATATATATATATATATATTGGTGTCTGGAACACTACTGTTGATATTACGTTACCAAGCTAAGGGATGGACCTAGAGAAATGCAACCACTCTCGTGGATGGTCATGGACTGAACATGAACCATGATATCAAAATGAGAGTTTTAACCATGTTTTGAGGTTATACAGTGTTTGTTTACATTTACATTGTTTACAAACATTGGAGTAAAACAAGCTTATATTTGAGCTTTTGATCAGGTACAACAGTTGAACTAAACTCATGAGGCATTTATAAGTTATATTCTTCAAGAATCAGTGCGTATATATCCTGCATTTATAAGTTCAAAAATGAAGTCCAAAAATGAATGTAGCAACTTTGGAACCAAGAACAGTTTCCCCGCTCTGCACTATAACAAACTACAGATGGATGGTTCAGCAGGGGCCCCTGGCAGCCCACTTAAAAAGCCCCCCCCCCCCCCCCCCCCCGGCTTACCCCCTTTATCAAGCCCTCCACTCCCTGCCCTGTCCCTGTCGCTCTCCACCCACAGCCTCCCATCCCATCCTACCCCCACCTGCCTGCCCAGCGCTGACCTCAGCAGGCCCCCCGCCACAACCCCCCGCGAACAGCTGTGTGCTGCATTCCTCCAGTGGAACGCCTGGAAATGCTAGAAATTGTGCTTGTTGTGCTGGTTCAGTTCTCATTAGGAGACATTAAAGAAGAGGACAGACATTGAACCAGACCATGCCTCCATTTACAGTCAACCAGTTCCTCTCTATGAATCCTACATAAATGCATTGGATTTTATGGACATGGAACCACTATCTGATGTCTCTCTAGGTTGCCATATTCAGCTCACTCTGCTGGCTGGTGTTGGGCTCTTGTGCCAGTTATCAAACAGCAGTTGGCATTGTCAGTGTTAGTCTGGGACCCCCCATTCATAAGTTCCAAGCCTCCCTCTGTGCAGAGCTGGGGCACCCTCAGCAGGGTCGGTACAAACTGGAAGCATCAGGTTTTCAGAGGAAAAGCAAAGAAGATGCCTTCAGTTTCATTTGACCCCGCTCAGGTGTTTCTTTTTCGCCTGCATCCTTACCAGGAAATGCTAACTTGTACTATAGGTTTAAAAAGGCTTCTAAAGTTTGCAATTCCCATTTTAAAATGTCAGACTTGATTTGCCCTTATCAACCTCTATTAAAAAGTCCATAAACTATAATCAACATAATAATTCACATTTTCTGTTGCTGCAGAATTATTTTCCTGCACCTGTAGGTTATGTCACGTCTACCCCAGCTCCCGCTCTCCGGCGCTCGATGTAGCCAGTTTACTCATTATTACACACACCTGCCGCCATCGTTACACGCACCTGCACCTCATGAGAATCACCTGGACTCCATCACCTTCCTGATTACCTCCCCTATATCTGTCACTCCCTTTGGTTCTTTCCCCAGGCGTTATTGATTCTGTTTCTGTGTTTCATGTCTGTATGCTACTCGTGTTTCTTGTTGTGTTTCATGTTCCGTTATTTATTAAATGTGGTCTCTGTATTCTTAGCGTACACGTTACAGGTTAAAGCTGGGAAAACAGCACAGGACATCGCAGTCGCTACATTTCCAGGAAGGACTTTTGCTTCCATATGATGGGATTCCAAGTTCTATTCTGAAGTGTTTGTGGTCAAGCCAAACAGAAAACAGAGAACAAACAAGGCCTCCAAACAATGACCAATTCCAACATTTGACTGTTTTTAAACTAATCCAAACCCTACCTTTGTGTCTAGTCCCCATGGAAAGCAGTGTGCTCTTGAAAAACCCCAAAATAGTTTCAGCTGTGCTGCCAAACACTTGTGTAATACAACAACTATCTCATGATGTTGAATCCATTGGGTAAGAAACTGCTGAACCCAATGTGAATCTGCTAAAAGAGGAAGAGAGATCGACAGAGAGAGAGAGAACAAAAGCAAGAGCGAGTGAGAGAACAAGAGTGGGAGTCTGAATGTGGCTGTGCCAGGCAGTCCGGGCTAGCGGCCAACAGCTCATGTCTGATACTATGTAATAAAACCCTATTCTTTATTACGGTATGAGATGACTGTACTGTCACGGTGTTTGTGAGGAAATCCCCAGTCACAACTTAAAGTGCAGGGTATAATGTACGGAATTCCCTCATCTGCGGCTGGTACACCTCTCCCTGTGCTTCCCGTCCTACCATGTACCAGCAATGCCATCTCTGGAGTGAGGATCTTTTTTGGGGTCTTCAAGGCAAAAACAACAATGTGGAATAATGACTCCCTCGTTTAACCTTGCCACTCCATCTCTTTGTATGTCCAACATGGAGAACAAAGGGAGAGAGAGGATGGTGGGGGGGGGGGGGGGGGGGCGCACTCCTTTATGAAAGAGAAAGGTCAGAGGCTTGTGAGTCATCTTCGCTGCAGTGTGTCCATGGATATAGCAGAGAAGCACAACAGTAGTCAGCGGTAGTCAGTCAGTGGCCACTGACATGATCACTGGCTTCCTGTATTGCACTGTGGTGCTCAGGGCCACCATGTTTACCTCAATGGAACATTACAATATTTCCACACATTTATCACAATATATTTTGGTTAAGCGACTGGCTTTAATGCTGCTGTGAATTTCCCAGAAAAGGAACTTAAAATGTTCCATTATTCATTTCCAGGCTTTACTGGCTCACAGTTGGTGGGCTATCCTGGTTTTGTAAGGTTACTTTGGGGTTAACCTGTCCTGTACTGTTATATCCCTCAAATTCATTGCCTCATAGTGTGACGATGCAGCCATCCCGCTGCGATCTCGTTCTGAGACAGTGGTATTTCACGGTGAGTTGTCTCTAGTTTGAGTCTTTCAGAACAGAAAAACATAAAGACAAACTCACAAGATTTTTTATGCTCTGGTGGCAGATGTACAACGGAGACCTGAAAACCACGACAAGAGTACTGCCAAAATAACAAGTTGCTACTACTATTTACTGTGCAGTTAGAGTTTCTAACTGTTGTGACTGCACTCTCACACCGGGTCCTTCAGAAAGCACTGCACTCTGCCAACAATATGGTTAAGACAACAGTAAGAGAGACTTTTTTATTAGTCCGTAGATTAGCTTTGGGAGTTTGGAGACAGAATGCACAAGCCTCCCCTTTAAAAAAGCAGAATAAAGGAACATCTGGCCAAGATGGGTGGCCAGTCAGCTTTTCCTGGTTATATAGAATTAAACGTGGTTAACTATAGGAAGATCCTGTATATTGAGATTCCTACGAGCTCTTCCACTGTGTAAGCCAGGGGGATTCTTGAAATTGAAATCCCATGCAGGGGTTAAAACTAAATATACAGCTGGCTCAGCAAGAGAGATGTACATGTCTTATAGAGGGGGATGCTGCTATCATCCCTGCTAACAACAGCAACAGCAACTGAACATCCAGATTCAACTGAAGTGCTTCTGCGGTGCTGGTAGAAATCTCCCAATACAAGAATCCATCATGCACAGGAGAGGTAAGACATCTGAGGAACCTGCAAACACCCACAGCTCAGTTCACATTTCACATTGGAATAACAATGCACTGGTGGCTGTGTTGGCTGTCAATCAAAGAGAAACAGAGACGCTTGGTGTGTGTGTGTGTGTGTGTCAGGGGGAAAAGCAATAGGAAAGAGGATTTACCAATTTCAAGCATCTACAGTGTAATCAACGCTTCCTATTTCACCTATCACCAGCATTGCCTTACAAATCCACCAACAATCTCAATGCTAAACAAGGTAGCACCACCAATACTATAATGGAAAGGGGGGAAGGGGATACCTGGTCAGTTGCATTCAACCGAAATGTGTGTTCCGCATTTAACCCAAGGAATAGATAGATGCCTATTATTCAACTTAGTTGGGTTTATTTCAGATTGTAGAGGACAAATCACCCCCCCCCCCCCATCCCTGTAGTGCTGTACCGTACCTGTCCCACTGACCAAACCTCTCCACATCTGCCTCAGTCTTGAGATGAGTTTACTACTAATGGCTCTACCATATAGCCAACCGCCATGCAGAAACAATGGTCCACCTTTGCTCAGCCTCATTGTCTTGAGATTGGGGCTTGACATACATTGGTGCTTCAATGAGAACGTAGCGTGTCACGTTTCCGTGACCTCTATCGGCCAGAACAATTCCAGGGTGCCTCCTGCCCTCCCCACCCCTTGTCTGTTTCTTCCTTGTGATTTTCCCATGCTCTGCGTGTGGACAGTGAAGGAAATCTACTTGGAAACAGTGTAGATAAACTAGAGAGACTGAAAAAGTAGCAGGGGAGGGAGGGGCCAGTATTTCCTCTGTTTGGATGTGATGTTAATTCGGACATTGGGAGGAAGACATATCTGTGTTGCACACCGGGCAAGACAGAATGTAGAGAAAGTACTGCTCCATCTTGTTTAGGGATGGATCGTAATGTACAGAATGGTTACCTGGAGGAAAATGGGGGAGGGTCATGCCATTAGTATTTTTAAAATCTATTCATGGGGAGAGTCATGCCATTTTCTAATTGATGAAATGTCTATATTTCTCAGTGTTAAAAAAAATAGTTGCTTATTAGGCTATATATTGATGTGTGCTCAATGCTGCCCCTGATCTCTGATTTTCCGCAAATAGGATATTTACAGTGCCTTGCGAAAGTATTCGGCCACCTTGAACTTTGCGATCTTTTGCCACATTTCAGGCTTCAAACATAAAGATATAAAACTGTATTTTTTGTGAAGAATCAACAACAAGTGGGACACAATCATGAAGTGGAACGACATTTATTGGATATTTCAAACTTTTTTAACAAATCAAAAGCTGAAAAATTGGGCGTGCAAAATTACTCAGCCCCTTTACTTTCAGTGCAGCAAACTCTCTCCAGAAGTTCAGTGAGGATCTCTGAATGATCCAATGTTGACCTAAATGACTAATGATGATAAATACAATCCACCTGTGTGTAATCAAGTCTCCGTATAAATGCACCTGCACTGTGATAGTCTCAGAGGTCCGTTAAAAGCGCAGAGAGCATCATGAAGAACAAGGAACACACCAGGCAGGTCCGAGATACTGTTGTGAAGAAGTTTAAAGCCGGATTTGGATACAAAAAGATTTCCCAAGCTTTAAACATCCCAAGGAGCACTGTGCAAGCGATAATATTGAAATGGAAGGAGTATCAGACCACTGCAAATCTACCAAGACCTGGCCGTCCCTCTAAACTTTCAGCTCATACAAGGAGAAGACTGATCAGAGATGCAGCCAAGAGGCCCATGATCACTCTGGATGAACTGCAGAGATCTACAGCTGAGGTGGGAGACTCTGTCCATAGGACAACAATCAGTCGTATATTGCACAAATCTGGCCTTTATGGAAGAGTGGCAAGAAGAAAGCCATTTCTTAAAGATATCCATGAAAAGTGTTGTTTAAAGTTTGCCACAAGCCACCTGGGAGACACACCAAACATGTGGAAGAAGGTGCTCTGGTCAGATGAAACCAAAATTGAACTTTTTGGCAACAACGCAAAACGTTATGTTTGGCGTAAAAGCAACACAGCTGAACACACCATCCTCACTGTCAAACATGGTGGTGGCAGCATCATGGTTTGGGCCTGCTTTTCTTCAGCAGGGACAGGGAAGATGGTTAAAATTGATGGGAAGATGGATGGAGCCAAATACAGGACCATTCTAGAAGAAAACCTGATGGAGTCTGCAAAAGACCTGAAACTGGGACGGAGATTTGTCTTCCAACAAGACAAAGATCCAAAACATAAAGCAAAATCTACAATGGAATGGTTCAAAAATAAACATATCCAGGTGTTAGAATGGCCAAGTCAAAGTCCAGACCTGAATCCAATCGAGAATCTGTGGAAAGAACTGAAAACTGCTGTTCACAAATGCTCTCCATCCAACCTCACTGAGCTCGAGCTGTTTTGCAAGGAGGAATGGGAAAAAATGTCAGTCTCTCGATGTGCAAAACTGATAGAGACATACCCCAAGCTACTTACAGCTGTAATCGCAGCAAAAGGTGGCGCTACAAAGTATTAACTTAAGGGGGCTGAATAATTTTGCACGCCCAATTTTTCAGTTTTTGATTTGTTAAAAAAGTTTGAAATATCCAATAAATGTCGTTCCACTTCATGATTGTGTCCCACTTGTTGATTCTTCACAAAAAAATACAGTTTTATATCTTTATGTTTGAAGCCTGAAATGTGGCAAAAGGTCGCAAAGTTCAAGGGGGCCGAATACTTTCGCAAGCCACTGTAGTGTGGTCTCAATCAAACGATCCATAGCCTATAAGCTATGGTCCGAAATACAATATTCTTGAAAAAGGCCGATACCGATATCCGATATTTTCTTTGCCAAAAAAACAATACAGATAACAGATATTAAATTTTTTTGCGGCCTTTCAAGCATTCTACTACAGTTAAACAGTTAACACATTACACATTGACGTAGCTGTCTAAGGCACTGCATCTCAGTGGAAGAGGCATCACTACAGTCCCTGGTTCGAATCCAGGCTCTATCACATCCGTCCGTGATTGGGAGTCCCATAGGGTGGCGCACAATTGTCCCAGCGTCGTACGTGTTTGGCCGGTGTAGGCCGTCATTGTAAATAAGAATTTGTTTTTAACTGACTTTCCTAGTTAAACAAAGGTTGCACACACACCACACTGACCCCAAAATGATTTTGATGGCATTTACGTATTTCCCCATTACCAGTAAAACATCATCAAAAACTATTTATTTCACTTACTTGCTTTGCTGTTTCGTTGTTCATTTGTTCAGTCATTTCATTCTCAACCAGGATTTCTATGGAATGCCTTTGGGGTCTTTTAATGTCAAAAAAGATACACATCAAATCATAACACTATTTGAAGTGTCAAATAAGCTTGTTGACCAATCAGGATCTGAATATGACTGCACGTCACATAATAATTAAACGAGTTCATACATTTTTTGTTATTACACATTGATTACACTATCACTCGTATTTCATATTTCACAACGATTCATCGATGCATATGCTATGATGCTGGTAAAGTTGCTTCGAGCATCTACAGTGCTGGTCCTCAAAAAAAACTAGCTAGCTCATGGATGCAAACAATGTTCTTCCCCAAAAACATAGCAAAACGACATAATCTGTTTCAGTAGCTACAGTTAGCTAGCTAACTAAACTCAGCAAAAAAATAAACGTCCTCTCACTATCAACTGCGTTTATTTTCAGCAAACTTAACATGTGTAAATAACATAAGATTCAACAACTGAGACATAAACTGAACAAGTTCTACAGACATGTGATTAACAGAAATGGAATAATGTGTCCCTGAACAAAGGGGGTCAAAAGCAAAAGAAACAGTCAGTATCTGGTGTGGCCACCAGCCATTAAGTACTGCAGTGCATCTCCTCCTCATGGACTGCACCAAATTTGCCAGTTCTTGTTGTGAGATGTTACCCCACTCTTCCCCAAGGCACCTGCAAGTTCCCGGACATTTCTGGGGGGAATGGCCCTAGCCCTCACCCTCCGATCCAAAAGGTCCCAGACGTGCTCAATGGGATTGAGATCCAGGCTCTTCGCTGGCCATGGCAGAACACTGAGATTCCTGTCTTGTGGGAAATCATTCACAGAATGAGCAGTATGGCTGGTGGCATTGTCATGCAGGAGGCTCATGTCAGGAAAAGCCTGCAGGAAGGGTACCACATGAGGGAGGAGGATGTCTTTCCTGTAATGCACAGCGTTGAGATTGCCTGCAATCTCAGACCATGATGGACCCTCCACCTCCAAATCAATCCCGCTCCAGAGTACATGCCTCGGTGTAACGCTCATTCCTTCGACGATAAACGCGAATCCGACCATCGCCCCTGGTGAGACAAAACCGTGACTCGTCAGTGAAGAGCACCTTTTGTCAGTCCTGTCTGGTCCAGCGACAGTGGGTTTGTGCCCATAGGCAACGCTGTTGCCGGTGATGTCTGGTGAGGACCTGCCTTACAACAGGCCTATAAACCCTCAGTTCAGCCTCTCTCGGCCTATTGAGGACAGTCTGAGCACTGATGGAGGGATTGTGCGTTCCTGGTGTAACTCGGGCAGTTGTTGTTGCCATCCTGTACCTGTCCCGCAGGTGTGATGTTCGGATGTACTGATCCTGTGCAGGTGTTGTTACACGTGGTCTGCCATTGAGAGGACGATCAGCTGTCTGTCCTGTCGACCCTGTAGCGCTGTCTTAGGCGTCTCACAGTACGGACATTGCAAATTATTTCCCTGGCCTCATCTTCAGTCCTCATGCCTCCTTGCAGCATGCCTAAGGCACGTTCACACAGATGAGCAGGGACACTGGGCATCTTTCTTTGGTGTTTATCAGAGTCAGTAGAAAGGCCTCTTTAGTGTCCTAAGTTTTCATAACTGTGACCTTAATTGCCTACCGTCTGTAAGCTGCTAGTGTCTTAACAACCGTTCCACAGGTGCATGTTCATTAATTGTTTAGGGTTCATTGAACAAGCATGGGCAACAGTGTTTAAACCCTTTACAATGAAGATCTGTGAAGTTATCTGGATTTTTACGAATTATCTTTGAAAAACACGTTTCTTTTTTTGCTGTGTTTATATAGCTAGGTGTCATAATATAAAATAACCCTCGTTCATAAGACAGTTCTTATTTGATTAATGGTGGTCGGACCCATCTATGTGAAGCTAGCCACAATAAAGATTAGCCACAAAAATTGACATTGTGGTTAGCCTTCAAAATAAAAGTATGGCATAATTCTACTATTTATATTCATTTGCATCACTGTCAATGACACACTTTTATTTTAAAGGCAAACCGCAAATTCCACTATTGTGCCTAATCCTTATTGTGGCTAGCTTCACAACACATAACCTGGTCCGGTCAAACCTCACTAGCCAGATTAAGTTAGCTGGCTGCTTATAACGTTTGCTTTGGGAACAGGGTTAAGTAGCTGGCTAGCTATTTTTTTTCATGAGCTGAAGTTCAATTTCAATAGATGAACAACAAGTGGCAACCTAGCTAATACTTATTCACAAGGATTCCTAAATCATTGCTAAGAATAATGAAAATGGCTGCAGTTTCTACTGGTCATTGTTTTCAGGCTGGTTGTATTGGTGCTAGCGAGGTACCAAGCTAAAGCTAGCTATCCCAGAAGTTGCGGTCGAACAAATTATGCTTTATTACCAAAGCGGTGATGAAACACATCTTTCGTGGCCGGTGTTGGCTTGTTTGCAGATTTTTTGTACAGTATTGACAGTGCTACTGTATTTTATTAGACAGGCAAAGACCCAAACGGCATTCCATAGTATGTATGTTGTGAAGCTAAAAGTAGTGACGATATTACTGTGTAACTTCGATAGTGCAACATCTGAAAAATAGCGCACTTGGTATTGTGTACCAGTGCTTGACCAGTCGACGAAGGCCAACATCACCCACGACAGAGAACGGTTGAATTCGGCAATGAATTCCATTATCTTGGCTTTAATGGATTTCACCTTTGAGTTGTCTTGCTGAAATTTTCTTCCTCTTTCAAATGACTGCTCGACTTGTTGATTGCTCGAGCCACACAGCAGACATTGTGGGCTAGGTTAGGAATGCTGTGTTGCATGTGTAGAGAAAAATTTGATGTGGCGTTATTACGTCATGTACCTGTACATTATATAGGCATGCACGGCAGCTTTGACATCGGTTTTTCACATCGGCGTTAAACTAGACATCGGGTCGATACTGATGTTGTCATTTTTAGCTAATATCGTCCGATTCCAATATGTTCACCGATATATCGTGCATCCCTAGTTTAAACCCAGACAGATTTTTTTACATTTTTTTAAATTTTTAGTAGTAGTATCCAATTGTTGTAGTAGCTACTATCTTGTCTCATCGCTACAACTCCCGTACGGGCTCGGGAGAGACGAAGGTTGAAAGTCATGCGTCCTCCGATACACAACCAACCAAGCCGCTGCTTCTTTAACACAGTGCACATCCAACCCGGAAGCCAGCCGCACCAATGCGCCGGAGGAAACACCGTGCACCTGGCCACCTTGGTTAGCGTACACTGCGCCCAGCCCGCCACAGGAGTCGCTGGTGCGCGATGAGACAAGGACACCCCTACCGACCAAGCCCTCCCTAACCCGGGCGACGCTAGGCCAATTGAGCGTCGCCCCACGGACCTCCCGGTCGCGGCCGGTTACGACAGAGCCTGTGATGGCACAGCTGGTGCTGCAGTACAGCGCCCTTAACCACTGCGCCACCCGGGAGGCCCTAACCCAGACAGATTTTGGGGAAACACTTCTCTCATTGGGTTAAGCAACGGAAGAAGAGTAGCCAGCAGTTAAAGCTTTTCTCTGTGTCGGTAGGCCTACTCTGTCTGGGGGAGAAAGGTAGGCCTACTCTGTCTGGGGTGGAAAGGTAGGCCTACTCTGTCTGGGGTGGAAAGGTAGGCCTAACTTTTGAAAGTACCATGCTCAGATTCCTAATGACATCTCAGATTTAATTATTTTTGTTGCAAACAAGACACACTGATTTGGCATTAGAGAAATATGATGAGATGAACACATAGGCCTAGCTCTCTGTCCATTCTTAGCCCGTAATGTCGGTGATTTTTGTTACATTAAAAAGACACTGCTAATATGTAAAAAAAAATTGAATTGCATGAAAAGTTTATTAATGGTCATGCGTTCTCAGACCTGCAAATACAAGGATAGATTAATTCAATGCTTTTACAGATCTTTCCAACCCTTCTCTTGGTAACAGTGGTCTGTGATCCCACAACCATCTGGCCTGAAGCCCTGTGCGCTATCAAAATTCCTGCAATGCCATGTAATGCTTACAGGACAAAAAACAGTTCCTAAAACTGCATATGTAAGGCTCTGGTCTGTCCAAGAAGTGAGGGTAAACAGTAGGCATGTTCTTTGCTATCCCATTTATGTGTTCATTATTATTTTGGTATAGGGGAGGGTCACTTGTTTTTTTTAAGCGTTCAGAGATTGTTTGCGTAAAATATATTTTGCTGAAGGGAGGGCTATAATATCCATTTCAGTGTTCCAATTTTCTCCATGTATGCCTTATTATATGGAACTGGCAAGTGATAACAATGTGGCTTACTTTGTGAAACACATTCTATTCTCAAGATGTTGAACAACCTTTCACTCTGGATCCACATGATAACAATGCTGAAATAAACATTTTCACCATAACTGAAAACACTGGCTCTGTTTTCAAATATATTTCACCTCCTCCAGGGGCCTAGTTAACTGTAATACATCTGCAAAATAACTCCACCAAATTTGAGATGAAGTGGGAACAGTAAAACTTAATAAGGTATAGATAATAAACTCATAATTATACGTAATAAACTCATAGGTAGGTATAGGTAATAAACTCATAGGTAAGTATAAGTAATAAACTCATAGGTAGTAATAAACTAAAAGGTATAGGTAATAAACTCATATGAATAGGCAACAAACAAATAGGTATAGGTAATAAACTCATCGGTATATGTAATAAACTCATACGTATAGGCAATAAACTTAAAGGTAGGTTTAGGTAATAAACTTATGGGTAGGTATAGCTAATAAACTCATAAATAGGTATAGGCAATAAACTCATCGGTATAGGTAAAAAACTCATGGGTATAGGTAATAAACTTGTAGGTATAATTAAAAACTCATTAGGTAGGTATAGGTAATAAACTTATAGGTATAATTAATAAACTCATTAGGTATAGGCAATAAAGTCATAGGTAGGTATAGTGTACAAGTAAAAAGTTTGGACACACTACTCATTCCAGGGTTTGTCTTTATTTGTGCTATTTTCTACATTGTACAATAATAGTGAAGACATTAGAACTATGAAATAACACATATAGAATCATGTAGTAACCAAAAAAAGTGTTTCGTATTTGAGATTCTTCACCCTTTGCCTTGATGACAGCTTTGCACATTCTTGACATTCTCTCAACCAGCTTCATGAGGTAGTCACCTGGAATGCATTTCAATTAACAGGTGTGCCTTGTTAAAAGTTAATTTGTGGAATTTCTTTCCTTCTTAATGCATTTAAGCCAATCATTTGTGTTGTGACAAGGTAAGAGTGGTATACAGAAGATAGTCCTATTTGGTAAAAGACCATGTCCATATTATGGCATTAACAGCTCAAATAAGCAAAGAGAAATGACAGTCCATCATTACTTTAAGACATGAAGGTCAGTCAATGTGGAAAATTTCAAGAACTTTGAAAGTTTCTTCAAATGCAGTTGCAAAAACCATCAAGCGCTATGAAGAAACAGGCTCTCACGAGGACCGCCACAGGAAAGGAAGACCAAGATTCACCTCTGCTGCATAGGATAACTTCATTAGAGTTCACTGCACCTCAGATTGCAGCCCAAATAAATGCTTCAAAGAGTTCAAGTAAGAGACACATCTCAACATCAACTGTTCAGAGGAGACTGTTTGAATCAGGCCTTCCTGGTCGAATTGCTGCAAAGAAACCACTACTAAAGGACACTAATAAGAAGAAGGTACTTGCTTGGGCCAAGAAACATGAGCAATGGCCATTAAAAAGGTGGTAATCTGTCCTTTGGTCTGATGAGTCCAAATTAAAATGTTTGGTTCCAACCGCCGTGTCTTTGTGAGATTCAGAGTAGGTGAACGGATGATATCCTCATGTGTGGTTCCCACCATGAAGCATGGAGGAGGTGTGATGGTGTGATGGTGCTTTGCTGATGACACAGTCAGTGATTTATTTAGAATTCAGGGCACACTTAACCAGCATGGCTACCACAGCATTCTGCAGTGATACGCCATTCCATCTGGTTTGCGCTTAGTAGGACTATTGTTTGTTTTTCAACAGGAACAATGACTCATAACACATCTCCAGGCTGTGTGAGGGCTATTTGACCAAGGAGGGTGAGTGATGGAGTGTTGCATCAGATGACCTGGCCTCCAAAATCACCCGACCTCAACCATATTGAGATGGTTTGGGATGAGTTGGACCACAGAGTGAAGAAAAGGCAGCCAACAAGTGCTCAACATATGGGGGAACTCCTTCAAGACTGTTGGAAAAGCATTCCTCATGAATCTGGTTGAGAGAATGCCAAGAATGTGCAAAGCTGTCCTCAAGGCAAAGGGTGGCTACTTTGAAGAATCTCAAATATAAAATCTATTTTGATTTGTTGAACACGTTTTTGGTTACTACATGATTCCATGTGTTATTTCATAGTTTTGATGTCTTCACTATTATGTGATGTCTTCACTATCGACAATGTAGAAAATATTAAAAATAAAGAAAAACCCTGGAATGAGTAGGTGTCCAAACTTTTGACCAGTACTGTAGAAAATAAAATCATAGGTAGGTATAGCTAATAAACTCATAGGTATAGGCAAAAAACTCATAGGTACATGCAATAACTCATAGGTAATAAACTCATAGGTAGTTACAGTTAATAGTTAATAGTAGTTACAGTTAATAAACTAATAGGTATCCATAGGTAATAAACTCATAGGTATAGGCAATAAACTCATCGGTATAGATAAAAAACTCATGGGTATAGGTAATAAACTTGTAGGTATAAGTAATAAACTCATAGGTATAGGTAATAAACTCATAGGTATAAGCAATAAACTCATAGGTAAAGGTAATAAATGCATAGGTATATGTAATAAACTCATAGATATACCTAATAAACTCATAGGTAAGTATAGGTAATAAACTCATAGGTATAGGTAATAAGTTCCCAAGGTAACACACCACAGCAGCGTTTACTCAATTACATCCTCTCTTCAATGGAAAGTGACTACCTCTACTGGTGACAAGTTGTACTGCAATGTCCATACGTGTATGGATTCCTAACTGCCGAACCTCAACCTTGGATTGTTGGATGTTTCAATGAACTTGAATCATCATAATGACTCAATTTCAACGACATGTGCATTCAACTTCAGCAACAGGTGACATTTTAACTCAGTTGGATCGTGTGATATGGTCACGCTTTAAACAAGATTATCCTTGCAACATCAACTTCATATTTCGTAAATGGATACAAGTCCAAAACAAACTTAGTTCATCTCTTCAAACCATTCGAAACAAATTGAATAGAAAAACGCCTTCTGCTCATTAATACTCTGCATTCCAGCATAATAACAGACCACATGTGAATATCAATCTTAATTTATTCATACAGAAAAAAAAATCACCAAATGTAGAGACATTAACTTTAAGTGACTTCAAGGAACATAATTATAAAAGGAGAAACCTTCTCTGGATACATATGGAATAATTCTTACCGCTTATAGTTGTGATTAAATGAAAGACGACTGAGAGTTTGGCACAGTTGAGCGGGGCCATTCTGTCCACCACCGGTGATACCCCCAGAAAATCCCAAGAAAGAGACAAAAGTGTTGGCTGAGAATAAAACGCGATATAGTCTCTCAGGTAACAGTCCAAAAGTTATATAAATGAAAATGCGTCCTTTTAATTTTTAATCCAAAAAATCCTTAGATCAAAATGTAAGAAACTCAGCAGTTGTCCACGTATCCCATAGCTTGTTTTGCAGGACAGCTCCCCTGTGCAGTTTTGGTTCCACTCCGACTAGTACTTGCAACTGAAGAGACAGATGAGTGCAGGTGCGACCTGTGCGACGTTTTCCCTCTACTCTTAGGAACTGAGTGAAAGGAATTTAAACAAGCATTGCCACCATGTGGGTGATTCTTAAAATATTTTGTAGAATAAAACAAACGCCTCAGATTTTAAACAAAACAGAGCAAAATCAGCCATTCATCCTCTGAACAACGGTAGTGTAGATTAATTCATGTGCAACTGTCTGAGAAGTTCTTATCCCGCCCCTGTACTCAGCACTGCTTGCAGTCCACGCGCTTCTTTATAGTGAAGAACAGAGGAAGGACGCAACGTCAAAGACAAACTGCAGTGACAGTGTGACGTTCTAGAATCACTTTCTACATCATTTCACTGTATATGACATGTGAATAGCCTACATTATATTTCTATTTATTGATGACGTGTTGGCCTCACCTATTCTACATCAAACATTTGTATTGTTTTATTGGTTTTGAATGACGTGAAGAACCTTTGAAAGAATTCACTGACAGGAAGAGAAAGAATTTTAATGAACCAGTCAGACACCAAAAAACAGATGCATTTAGTGCAACATCAATATTACAGTGAAGTTCAATTCTTGAATTTACTGTTTCCCAATTCACCAATTTACACAGCCCTTTATTGCCCAAAACAAGTCACAAGTGAATGTAAAACCGGCTACTTTGGTTGTGTGCCTGCCCTTGACCTTGATCAATTGAAAATAGTAATCCTAGTATTTAAAAGTAGAGATGATCTTGTCTGGGGTACCCATCAGCATGTCAGAGATGTTTTTTTCTTTCAAAAAGTAAACAACCATTGTCATATCTGATAGAAGGTATCGGTCCGAATGTTTACAATAAATATTTGCTGGATTTATTTTTAACTTTGGAAACAGGATATGCAGCTTTTTATATCAAATGTAAATACCGGTAACACTCTGTACGTGGCAGGAGACCTCTGTTCCCAAGCAGCACCCCATGGTGTGTGGATGTGCAGCAGACTGTTTTCCTCAATCACTACAACAAATGGCTCTGGCAGCTCTCTGTGGCAGGAACTGTAAATAAGAACATCCTGCCTCACCTTTCCGCCCATCACAACTCAAGACCTGCATGACCTACCATTCTGAGGAGTTGAGCAGCAGTGCAGTATGGCAGAGCCAATCTTGGCTGTGTTCCCTCACGGCCCCTGGACAACTGATAGGTGAGACCCACTACTTACGCCATGATCTGTGAAGAACAACATTCTTCCTTCCCCTGCAGTGGGAAAAAATCGTGATATGGCACATGAGAACATGGGAAAGAATTTATAAAGCTCAACTTGTAGTGGGAGTAATGCCATTTGCTCTGCAAGTGTGTGTGATGACTTAACTCAACCTCTAGATAGAAGGAATTAATCATGAATGTGACTGTATAATAAACATCAAAACCCTTACCAGATTATTGAAGGTAAATAATATGTCCAGAAATGCAGGTTCAATCACTTTTACTGACGCACATAAGTCAATCATACATCAAGAATACCCTGTCCTGTGGTATGTTTTATGTCTACTTTTTTCGATTTTCCGTGTCAATAAAAATAAAATAAAAAGCTTGAAAAAAATTACTCATAGATTGGCCTACCACAAGATTATGGGCTACATAATCCTCTAAAGAGGCCATGATTATGAGCTACACAATCCTCTAAAGAGGCCATGATTATGGGCTACATAATCCTCTAAAGAGGCCATGATTATGGGCTACATAATCCTCTAAAGAGGCCATGATTATGGGCTACATAATCCTCTAAAGAGGCCATGATTATGGGCTACATAATCCTCTAAAGAGGCCATGATTATGAGCTACATAATCCTCTAAAGAGGCCATGATTATGGGCTACATAATCCTCTAAAGAGGCCATGATTATGGGCTACATAATCCTCTAAAGAGGCCATGATTATGGGCTACATAATCCTCTAAAGAGGCCATGATTATGAGCTACATAATCCTCTAAAGAGGCCATGATTATGGGTTACATAATCCTCTAAAGAGGCCATGATTATGGGCTGAGTGAAGAATAAATAGAGACATCTCATTGACCACAGATAATGGAGAGAGGACAAAAAGGCAGGAGGATATATTATATTTGTATGTAATCCGACTTCATAATATGATGAAACAATGTTATTTTCTTCATCAAATCTTTTGTTCCTGACCACATGAGAACGTGTGAGACTGGTCATGTGGTCACCATGTCCCACCCAGAGTGAGGATCTAGCTGCTATCCAGTGTGTTCACTAATGTGATAGTCTTCAGAGAACAGGGCACATTACCCTTGGGAAAGGGAGGGAAGCTAGATAAGACTCAGGCAGAAACAATTGCTGGAAGTGGAGAGCTGAAAGGAGAGGGGTTTTAAGACGTTTTATTTTAGAATCTGCGGTAGGAAACACAATAAGAGGGCCAGCTCTACACACGCAGCCTGCAGTCTTTCCTCTGTACCAACAATAAAAGGCTTAGTAAAAATGAGCGCAAGTAGCAACAAAGGCTTTCTTCAGTGAGGCCCTGACCGCCGGTGACCAAATGACCATGATGGGAATGGGACGTAAATGATACCCCTCATCCAAAAAGTCTCTTTGTCATACGATGGCAAAGGAAGGTGGAAAACCTCTTGACATATGCAGCACACTGCACTATGTCCTGGCCATCGGGTTATGTTCAGTTTGTTTTGATTGATGTTTACAAAGCATCATCCAACAATCATCCCATGATTAATATGTAACTTTTACCTGTTGTAACCTTGACCCCCCCCAAAAATAGAACAATACTTTTTTTGGAACTGAGTTGGGGTCTCAACATACTGTTGAGAGTTAGAATAGTGGAATACACAAGGTGCAATTTCCAAATTTGGTAGTGGATCAGCAGTTTTCTTGTTATGTCAGTCAATTGGTGAATTAGTCTAGCGGCCAGCTACCTAAACTTGTAGTAATCATTTCCGACCAGGTGGCCCCCATTGATTTTGTTAGCCAACAAAATGTTGCATATGAATGAATGAGGGTAAGCAGACCTGCAAGCCACTGCGACCCCTCATGAGTTCTTAATTTTTGTGGCCCCCACCCCCATCAACGATGCTCATCCCTGGCCTAGCTCAATAGACTATATTTTGGATCAGAGCATATAGGCTACATTAATGTCTGTCGTAGGCTATTCAGTGCTCCAGTATCTGACACCATCTTGTGGGTGTAAAATAGTATTGCACCAAAAGTTTTCACTAGAAGAGGGAAAGAACAGTTTACTTTATTTTTCAGCTCTAAAACGTTTACATTCAATTTCATTTACAAAATAATTTGGACAAAAATAAACACTATTTCTATAAAAAGTGAATTAGGCCTGCCTGAAAATGTGATGCTTCAATCATAAAGACACATCTAGATTCCAGTCTGGCAGGTGGCTCACCTTAATTTTGGCTGCTCTCCACATCCCTGTGCAGTTCTTCATCACCTCACAAGAGTAGCTCGTGCGACGCCAAGATTACAGCTGTCATTGTGACATCTGGCTGGAACATTAGCTAGCAGTTAACATTAGCTAGCTGGCTAGCGAGATAATGGTTACGTTAGCTACTTAGTTACATTATTTGTATTTTTAAGGCCTTGTTACATTGAAACCTGGACCTGTCTGTCTCAAATGGGAAATGTGAGTTCATAGCTACTTTTTTCGAAATTTGAGAGCGAACTCTGGGTAGCCTAGCTAGCTAGGTAGCTGTCAACAGGTGTACAGTGTTTCCTCCGACACATTGGTGCGGCTGGCTTCTGGGTTAAGCGAGCATTGTGTCAAGAAGCAGTGCGGCTTGCGGGGTCGTGTTCCGGAGGACGCACAGCTCTCGACCTTCGCCTCTCCTGAGTCCTTACGGGAGTTGCAGCGATGGGACAAGACTGTAACTACCAATTGGATATCACGAAACTGGGGAGAAAAAGGGCAACAAAAAAAATCAATAATAATATATATTATTAAAAAAATAGATAATTTGCCCTTATTAAAAAACGGCAGATCATTTTCCATCAATGGATGTCAACTTATTGTCTGTTTCATAATAGTTCACTGTTTGCTGTTCTACGTTTCATCATTGGAGAGGCCACTAAACTCTCATGGCCATTGTTTATTTATGGTAGTCACCTCCATCTTTCTCTCCAAAGTGTTACTGTTCGCATTGTGTGTGTGCTTCACACCTTCTATGTGAGTCACTGTACAGATAAAGTTTAGGCTTGGTGTTTTTACTTTACAGTTATGTTGTTTAGTAAATTTAGTCAACTGTAATGCTGGGTGTCTTACAACAATATATCCCTTTATTTTAGTCACCAGAGAGTGGAGGATGCAGAGGATTTGGATGATGACGTTTGGGAGCCACCCCTCCCCAGCAAGCGCCCCTGCCGGTCAAGATCTTCACCCCCCACTGCTATGTCAATCATCCCGTCCGATGGCTCTACATCCACCACTCGACAAAGACCCCACTCCTCTTCAACCACCCCACTGCAGGCCCTGGCACCACTCCCCTCTCTGCAAGTTCATCTGGAGGTGCGGGGGCAGGGAGGAGATCTAGGCCTCAACAGAGAAGAGGGAGAGGCAGTGGAAGCAGCACAACAGAGGGAGATGAAACTGAGGACAGGTGGCATACGGTCCTTGAAGATGATGAGGAGCCATAACAATTAAGGTTTAAACCCAAAGGACCTGAAGGCCCAGTTGGTTAGTGATGAAACATACACCCCCTTACAGCTGTTTGAGCTCTACTTTACCACCTCTGTACTAGGAACACAAATTAGTAATACCAACAAGTATGGGGACAAGAAGCATCAGGGGGGAAGGAAGATGTCCTGGAAACCTGTCGCCACGGGTGACATGCTCAACTACATTTCCTTGGTGATTTACATGGGACTGGTAAAGGTATCAAGACTAGTTGACAACTAGAGTCCCCATTCTATCGGTGCCAGTTCCCCACCTCCATCATGAGTGAAAACCGATTATTGGCCATCAACCATACTCTTCACATGAGTGACCCACAAAAGGATCAGGAGAATGACCAAGAAGAAGGGGACTGCAGGGTATGATCGTCTTGCAAGAGTCAAGCCCCTTTATCATGACATGGTGGAGGCATGCAAAACGTACTACCAGCCTGCTTAAAATCAATCTATCACACCCACGGGTATGGGCCTTAGTTATCTCTGTCATGCAGCTGATAGACTTGTCCTTACTTGGAAGTGGGTACAAGCTCTTTGTGGACAATTTTTATACTCCTCCCATGCTTTTCATAGACCTCTTGAAAAAGAAAATAGGGGCTTGTGGCACCATTCGTCCTAACAGAACCGGTTTCCCCAAGACCAAGGTAAACGACATGACAAAGACATCGGAGAGGGGGACCATACGTTGGATCAAGACTGACAAGCTGCTTTTTGTGAAATGGAAGGACACTAGGGAAGTAACCATGCTCACAACACAGCATAAGGCATTCAATAACAACCATGTCTCAAGGAGGGTGAAAAATGCAAATGGGGCATAGGTGAGGAAGAATGTCCCCATTCCTGTTTCTATGAAGGACCACAATGCCAGCATGGGCAGTGTCAACCTTTCTGATACTCTGATAGGCTACTACCAGGTCCTCCACAAGACCAGGAAGTGGTATAATACTTTTTTTACCACTTTGTGGACATTGCTACAGTAAATTCAGTAGGGCTCCTGAGTGGCACAGCGGTCTAAGGCACTTCATCTCAGTGCTAGAGGCATCACTACAGACACCCTGGTTTAAATCCAGGCTGTATCACAACCGGCCGGGATTGGGAGTCCCATAGGGCAGTGCACAATTGGCCCAGCGTCATCCGGGTTTGGCCAGTGTAGGCCATCATTGTAAATAAGAATTTGTTCTTAACTGGCTTGGCTAGTTAAATAAATCTCCACAAGCAGATGGCCAAAGCAAAAGGTCAAACCCCTCTCTCCCAGTTGGCCTTCCGAGAGCAGCTGCTATTGGTAATGGCTGAATTGGGGGCCCAAAGCAACCTCACAAACATCACAATACCCCCCAATCAAGGTGAGCGCCACTATCCAACACACATGCCAAATGCCAAAGAAAGAACTGCATGCATTGCACAAAACACAAGGGTACAAAAATTGTGAAATGCCAGTTTGCTTTTTGTTTCTTGGCAGAGAGGGACTGCTTCAAAGACTATCATGATGTGCACAAGCTATGGTGAAAGTGAAATCTAATCATCAACACCTTGCCTGTCGTGGACAGGCAAAACGGTCAAAACCAGTTCAGAGTCCAAAAGGTACCGAAGGGCAGGCAGAATCAAGGTCAGGGCAGGCAGAATCAAGGTCAGGGCCAGCAGGATGACCAGGCGGGTGGAAAGTAGTCCAGAGTCAGGCAGGGGTCAAAACCGGGAAGACTATAAAAAATATCGTTTTCAAAAGGAGTACGAGAAAAACACGCTGGTTGACTTGACTGACATACAAGATGAACTGGCACAGAGAGACAGGAAACACAGGGATAAATACACTGGGGAAAATAAGCGACACCTGGAGAGGGTGGAGAAAATCACAGGTGAAACAGACCCAGCACCTCTCCTCCGGGCCATAACCCTCCCAGTCAACCAGGTACCCCTGCCCCGTGGTCAAACCTTCAGGAGGCGTCTCACCATATACGCTGGCTGGCCACCGATAACCCGGGGGGAGGGAAGGCCTGGAAACAGAAGACAAAGGACAGTGAGACACAGGCTTAATCCTAGACACATGGAAGCTAGGGTGAATATGGAGGGTACAGGGTAACACAAGACGGACAGCAGTGGAACTCAGGACTCTGGAGATGGGAAAAGAACCAATGAAATGAGGGGACAGTTTGCGGACTCTACCTGAAGGGGCAGGTCCCGTGTGGACAGCCATACCCTCTGCCCAATGTGGTAGTGGGGATCTGGGATCCAGCGACGGTCCGCTTGTCGATGATACCTGGAGTTGGTCTTGAGAATAGCCACACTGGCTCTTCTCCAGGTACGTTTACAGCGGCGGTCAACATCTGGGCCGAGGGTATGCTGACCTTCTGCTCTTGTTCAGGGAAGAGTGGAGGCTGATACCCCATGGAACACTCAAAATGTGGGAGTCCCATTGCAGACCTGGGAAGAGCGTTCCGGGCATTCTCCACCGAGACCAGTTGATGGCTCCAGGTAGTGGGGTTGGTTGAGACCAGGCACCTTAAGTTGGTCTCCAGGTCTTGGACTGACTGTTAGCTTGGAGATGGAATCCGGATGACAGGCTGGCCGACGACCCAATAAGGGTGCAGAATGCCTTCCAGAACTGAGACGAGAACTGAGGACCCCGATCAGAGACCATGTCTACAGTGAGTCCATGGATCCGGAAGACATGCTGCACCATAAGCTGGGCCGTCTCCTTGGCAGCAGGTAGTTTGGGATGAAATGGGCAGCCTTGGAGAACTGGTCGACTACTGTCAGAATGACAGTGTTGCCATCAGATGGAGGGAGCCCAGTGACAAAGTCCAGAGATATGAGACCAGGGACGATGAGGAACCAGTAGTGGTTGGAGGAGGCCAGAAGGAGTTTGCCGTGGAGTCTTATTTTGAGCACACACAGTGCATGCGATGACAAAGGCAGAGACATCAGGGACCATTGTGGGCCACCAGAAATGTTGTCAAAGGAAGGCTAGTGTACGACGAGACCCTAGATGACAGGCCAGCCTGGAGGAATGAGCCCATTCCAGGACCCGGGACCGGACTGGATTAGGGACAAACAGACGGTTAGCCGGGCCCTCTTCAGGTCCAGGCTGGGAGCATTGTGCATCGCGGACCAGGTTCTCAATACCCCAATCCACAGTGGCAGCAAGGCATGAGTTAGGGAGAATGGTTTCAGAGGTCGAGGGTGTGGCAGAGGAACTGTATAGGCGGGAGAGGGTGTCATTGACCAAAGCCTGGAAAACAGCAGTTGATGAGTCCAAATGGCATGACCTGGTACTCATAATGTCCACTGGCTGTGTTGAAGGCTGTCTTCCATTCATCTCTCTCACGTATCCGAACCAGGTATTAGGCATTTCGAAGGTCTAACTTGGAAAATATAGTGGCCCCTTGAGAAGTTCTGACGCCGAGGAGAGGAGAGGTAGGGGGTAACGATTCTTGACAGTAATGTCATTAAGTCCCCGGTAGTCAATGCACGGACGCAGGGTCTTGCCTCTCCACAAAGAAAAACCCTGCGCCAGCAGGAGATGCAGATGGATGGACGGCCCCAGTGGCCAGGGACTCCTCTATGTACTCCTCCATAGCTTTGGTCTTTGGTCCAGACAGAGAATACAATCGACCCCAAGGTGGTGTAGTGCCTGGGAGAAGTTCAATGGCACAATCATAAGGACGGTGCGGGGGAAGGGAAGTAGCACATGCCTTACTGAACACTTCCAGGAGGTCCTGGTATTCTGTGGGGATAGCAGAGACATCCACAGTTTTGCTAACATCCTGAGGAAGATGACTTGAGGAAGGCTGTGCTGCTTGAAGGCAGTGGGAATGGCAAAATGGGCTCCAAATCAGGATGGAGCTTGTGGTCCAATCAATCATCGGATTGTGCTTTTGAAGCCAGGAAAATCCCAAAACAACTGGAACATGGGGAGATGTAATGAGGAAGAACTGTATTGTCTCACTGTGGTTACCAGAAACTGGTAATTGAATGGGCACAGTACTATGGGTGACTTCCCCTATAGAGCTGCCGTCCATGCCCTAGAATCCATGGGCACAGAGAGAGGCTGAGTGGGAATACCAAGCTCCGAAGCTATAGTGGCATCCATAAGATTTTCATCAGCCCCAGAGTTTATGAGCACTTGGAGAGACTTAGATTGGTCTCCCAACAGCACAAGAGCAAAAAAGGGTTTGGCGGGTGATGGGAATTAGGGAACTCCGAGTCTGACTAAACATATTACTGGTACCCATTAGAGACAAGGGTTTCCTAATAGGGCAGGTAGCTATAAAATATCCTGCCCCTCCACAGTACAGACAACAGTTATTATTCATCCTATGTGAGCGCTCCCAAACTGGTAGCCTAGTTCTTCACAACTGCATAGGCTCAGGAGTATCCAACTCACCCGTCGAAGATTCACGAAAGGTGGCTTCGACTCCTCTCAGAAGAGCTGCCTTCGGAAACTTCCGGATTCCATAGGAGGTGAACATGCCATATCGGGTGCACAAGTGTTCCCGAGACCAGACCTCCTCTCACTCTTGCGTTCCCTTAGACGTCCATCAATTTTAATGGTTAAGGCAATAAGAGAGTCGAGGTACACCGGCAGTTCTCGAGCAGCTAGCTCATCCTTAACCTCCTCAGATAATCCATGCAGAAAAGTATCGAAAAGAGAGTCCGGATTCCAGACATTCTCGGCGGCCAATGTGCGAAAGCCCACCGCGTAGTCTGCCACACTACGGAGGTTTTGACATAAGTCAAGCAGTTTGCTGGCCACCTGTCTCCTAGATACCGGAGACTCAAAAACCTTTCTCACCTCTGCCATACATTTTTTCAAATGCCCGCAAATGCCAGATTGTTGTTCCCAAACTGCCGTAGCCCAGGACAGCGCCCTTCCCGACATAATCGTAATTATATACGCTATCTTCGATCAGTCTGAAGAAAACATAGATGGCTGTAGCTCAAAGATAAGCGAGCACTGAGAAAGAAAACCCCGGCAGGTACCAGGATTCCCCGAATATCGCTCTGGAGGAGGAAAGTGAGGTTCACCGGGTGTCGGGATAGGCTGTACCAACTCACTACAGATAGGGAAAAAATTACTGGGTGATTGGGATTTATCAGAGGTGGCAAACAGTCTCTGAGCTAACTCCCTGATTTGCTCCATAACAGCCTTTAACCCATGGTCGTGGCATCCGTCAAGGAACTGAGCCCTTCCAAAAGGCCCTGTAGCAACTCCTGATGTCTCCCAATGGTGGCTCCCTGCAGGGAGACAGCATGGCGGTGCTGGTCCAAGTCTGCTGGGTCTGTCATGGCCAGTTCGTACTATCATGACACAAGGTGAGACCCAGATGCAGACACAGGAGGCAGATGGTTGGAGTATTACAATATTTATTAATCCAATAGGGGAAGGCAAGAGAATGGTCATGGACAGGCAAAACGGTAAAAACCAGTTCAGAGTCCAAAAGGTACCGAAGGGCAGGCAGAATCAAGGTCAGGGCAGGCAGAATCAAGGTCAGGGCAGGCAGGATGATCAGGCAGGTGGAAAATAAGCGACACCTGGTGGGGGTGGAGACAATCACAGGAACAAGTGAAACAGATCAGGGCCTGACAGTAACCAAGTTTGTGTTTGATGATGGTCAAAGATCAAAGTTTAAAAAATAAAGTCAGGGTTCGAATCCAGGCTCTGTCGCAGCTGGCCGCGACAGGGAGACCCATGGGGCAGCACACAATTGGCCCAGTGTCGTCCATGTTAGGGGAGGGTTTGGCCGGCAGGGATTTTCTTGTCCCATCGCGCACTAGCGACTCCTGTGGCAGGCCGGGCGCAGTGCACGCTGACATGGTCGCCAAGTGTATTGTGTTTCCTCCGACACATTGGTGCGGCTGGCTTCCGGGTTAAGTGGGCATTGTGTCAAGAAGCAGTGCGGGTGGGTTGTGTTTTAGAGGACGCACAGCTCTCGACCTTCGCCTTTCCCGAGTTCGTACGGGAGTTGCAGCGATGAGACAAGACTGTAACTACCAATTGGATATCACAAAATTGGGGAGAAAAAGTGGTATTTTTAAAACTAAATAAAGTCAAAATAAAACATAACAAAATGTAAGCTTGAATGACACTGTGTTGTTACAGTTAATGCTGGTTTGTCTGAGGCTGATGCCGTGCAGGTGTTTGTACACATGCAATATACACACACTCTCATTCAAATGCACACGTGCACATACACGGACACACATGTAAATAGTGCCATACATGCACTCAAACATATTCAGTTGGCCTTACTGTTATGATTTTTGTTGTCCTTGATGTCTTTTGTTTTTTGCATTGTTGTTTTCTGTTTTCCCTTTGTCTTTCTCTTTTGTTGGTTGTTGGTGCATTGGGGGCGGTCTTGAGGGGGTGGGGAATTCATTTATTTTTAAAATTCAAGGGGAGGGTGGGTCTCGGATGGTTGAGGGGCAGCTATTGGGGAAGTGTGAGGAGGATCTTGGAGGGCTGGTGGCCATGTGGTTGGGATCTTGGGCCGGTGGCTGATGGATCGCTGGTTCGGGTCCCTGTTTTTGACCTTGTGGGAGATCTGTCGACGTGCCCTTGAGCAGGGCGTTGAACCTTGTTGCTTCTGTGTGTCACTCTGGATGGGAGGCTATTAGATGACTAATGTGATGTAGTTGTTGAGCGGCTTCACTGCAAGTATATTGTATATTTTAAATATTCCATAATACACAGTGGGGCAAAAAAGTATTTAGTCAGCCACCAATTGTGCAAGTTCTCCCACTTAAAAATATGAAAGAGGCCTGTAATTTCTATCATAGGTACACTTCAACTATGACAGACAAAATGAGAAAAGAAATCCAGAAAATCACATTGTAGGATTTTTTATTAATTTATTTGCAAATTATGGTGGAAAATAAGTATTTGGTCAATAACAAAAGTTTATCTCAATACTTTGTTATATACCCTTTGTTGGCAATGACAGAGGTCAAACGTTTTCTGTAAGTCTTCACAAGGTTTTCACACACTGTTGCTGGTAGTTTGGCCCATTCCTCCATGCAGATCTCCTCTAGAGCAGTGATGTTTTGGGGCTGTTGCTGGGCAACACGGACTTTCAACTCCCTCCAAAGATGTTCTATGGGGTTGAGATCTGGAGACTGGCTAGGCCACTCCAGGACCATGAAATGCTTCTTACGAAGCCACTCCTTCGTTGCCCGGGCGGTGTGTTTGGGATCATTGTCATGCTGAAAGACCCAGCCACGTTTCATTTTCAATGCCCTTGCTGATGGAAGGAGGTTTTCACTCAAAATCTCATGCTACATGGCCCCATTCATTCTTTCCTTTACACGGATCAGTCGTCCTGGTCCCTTTGCAGAAAAACAGCCCCAAAGCATGATGTTTCCACCCCCATGCTTCACAGTAGGTATGGTGTTCTTTGGATGCAACTCAGCATTCTTTGTCCTCCAAACACGACGAGTTGAGTTTTTACCAAAAAGTTATATTTTGGTTTCATCTGACCATATGACATTCTCCCAATCATCTTCTGGATCATCCGAATGCTCTTTAGCAAACTTCAGATGGGCCTGGACATGTACTGGCTTAAGCAGGTGGACACGTCTGACACTGCAGGATTTGAGTCCCTGGCGGCATAGTCTGTTACTGATGGTAGGCTTTGTTACTTTGGTCCCAGCTCTCTGCAGGTCATTCACTAGGTCCCCCCGTATGGTTCTGGGATTTTTGCTCACCGTTCTTGTGATCATTTTGACCCCACAGGGTGAGATCTTGCGTGAAGCCCCAGATCGAGGAAGATTATCAGTGGTCTTGTATGTCTTCCATTTCCTAATAATTGCTCCCACAGTTGATTTCTTCAAACCAAGCTGCTTACCTATTGCAGATTCAGTCTTCCCAGCCTGGTGCAGGTCTACAATTTTGTTTCTGGTGTCCTTTGACAGCTCTTTGGTTTTGGCCATAGTGGAGTTTGGAGTGTGACTGTTTGAGGTTGTGGACAGGTGTCTTTTATACTGATGATAAGTTCAAACAGGTGCCATTAATACAGGTAACGAGTGGAGGACAGAGGAGCCTCTTAAAGAAGAAGTTACAGGTCTGTGAGAGCCAGAAATCTTGCTTGTTTGTTGGTGACCAAATACTTATTTTCCACCATAATTTGCAAATAAATTCATTAAAAATCCTACAATGTGATTTTCTGGATTTCCCCCCCTCATTTTGTCTGTCAGAGTTGAAGTGTACCTGTGATGAAAATTACAGGCCTCTCTCATCTTTTTAAGTGGGAGAACTTGCACAATTGGTGGCTGACTAAATACTTTTTTTGCCCCACTGTATATATATATATATTTTTTTATGTGTATCTGTTGCTTTTATATTGTTTTTGTAAACAGTGCATTTGTATGTGGGGCCAATACATTGGATATGTCTAAGCTAAATGTTCAGACACTTTGGAGAGGTTGAAAAAACACTTGGATATCCCCTGTATGTCCCCTGACACAACCACAGTGTTTGAGAGAGGTTGGTGTTGTAGAAATTTAGTTTTTATAGTGAACAATAACTTTTAGGCACATCCAGTGTGCAAAAACAGTGCAATTACCACATTCGGGCACTTTGGAGAGGTTGAAAGGACACTTGAATGTACCCTGGATACCCCTTAACCGTGGCATATTGCCATATACCACAAACCCCTGAGGTATCTTATTGCAATTATAAACTGGTTAAATAATGTTATGGAATATATTATGTGAATTCAGTATTATGGCAGAGTGTTATGACAGAAATTTGAGAAGATTATCAGCTCTCTTATCTACTGTAGTCATCATAGGGTATAGTTTGACATATTCAAGCTTACTTTGACAGCAAGACTTATGAAGTTATCAGTAAGATGGGTTCTTTTTTTCAATCTAGCCAAGTTCTTCCTGTCTTGCTGGCCATCTGTAAAGAAATAAGAATTTAGAGTTTTAGTGTAATTACAGTAACACAGACGTATGTATGCCTTACAGGGCAGCGGTTTATTTCATGTGAGACGATTCACTGACAGGATATGTTTGCGCATAGCGCCCTCTATTGGATTATCAGGCTCACAGGAGCAGGGTTGTCATGTTCGCGGTTATCCTGAAATTGGGCTACTTTGAAAATGATGTCGCGGGTGAAAATGTATTAGTTGCAGGTTTTTGGGCTACTTGAATGTTGCCGTTTCTCTTAAAAAAAAAAGTATTCCACTGTGACTTGCTGCTGCTGACTATCAGGCAAGTGGAAATAGCCTATTAATGTATATTCCATTGTAGGCTATTGTAGGCTACCATTCGAGACAATAAATATGTTGAAATGACAATATCACCGGAGGCATTGCAGATCAATTTGTTCCACTTGTGTATCCTACCTGGAGCTGGCAAACTGATCAAATAAATAGCCTATAACTTCAATGTATTGCTGTTGTAGCCTTGTGTTATTATGCAATTATTAATGGCTATGTTTAGTTAATTAAATTGGAAGTTATCAAACCTCTATCGCAATTGCCGATCAGTTGTTCGAACGCATTAGATTGAAGGTAACAGTCAATCAGATAAAAAAATAAAATAAAACAGAGATGGATTCACAATCCAACACGTACATCAATGTTAGGATTATTTTGAACTAAAGGCAGAAAATATGTATTTTCTGTTCACATATAGCTTTAACTTACTGATGTACTGGCTCAAGATAACTATCTCTCTCGTGCTATAACTTTGAAGTGGATTGTCCAACAATCTGTACAAGTGTGAGGCCAGTTCCTTTTGGTTGAGATAAATAGCATTGACTGTAAATCAATTATATTACTACACATAAAAGGAGGCATTACAGAAGCTCAACATCTGAAATACGTTACTTATTTTAATTACAGTATATGATACATATCTACACAGTTTTCCAGACAGAGTTATTATATAGGGAAGATTAATATAAAATAGCCCTCTGGTGATGAAGTGCAAGTAAGAGAGTACTGCAATTTATAGTTCTTTCACTAGTACTTCCTGGTTATTAGAAACAGCAACAGTTCCAATGTTTCTAATTAGTCCTTAATTGCAGTGCAGTACAGTAATGTTGCTGAACCCTTGGACTATCTAGAGTAGGGCTCTTGTTGATACTCTTTAATATTAAGATAGATTATTTGGCTTTCTATTAATACTTTGCAATTTGACAGGAAAGTGTGAATCCTTCTGGCCTCTAGCTCGAGATCAGAATTCTACTCTAGATGTGGGGCTCAGGATGATCACATAAGAGCTGGTGAGTAGGACATTTACCGTGCTTCTCTCTCTTTCTGCTCTTGAATGGCTTGGGTGGGAGTTTTATATCAATTGAAGGACTCCAAGTCCTCAATTTACAGTACTATATAATGCATTACCATTTCATCTTCCTGTCTCCACTCAGGAGTGACATAGCTGCTGGAGTCAGAGGTTCCTCTGGAAGCCTCCAAGAACTTTGGGTACAGTAGAACTGCTGAAAAAAGTGATGTCTGTTTGCGTTGTGATATAAGTAATTTTCCTGTCCCAGGCTAAGAACTTCTCAGAGGCTCTGGAGTGGTATTACTACTCTATGAGTTTCTACAGATGGAGCCCAACCTTTCTTCAGATGGAGCCCAACCTGCAGGAAGCAGGACGCCTCCTGCTGGACAAGGTGACTCAATACTGTGACAACACATACACACAGCATTGTGTGTTGTAATGGTTACGTAAGAGATCATCAACGAGGGGCAATGCGTTCTATAGAAAAACATTCACAACGTGGAAGGTGCTTTCCACAACGTGGAAGCGTAGTGGAAATAACCTTCCACTGAGTTGCATTATTTTCCAGAGAACGCATAGAGCCCCGAGTTGATTATCCCTTTTATACCATGGCTACAATTTAACACATTTGTCGCTAGAAATATGTTCATTTGTCCGTATAAATGTGTTCAACATCCACTGAAGTAGCTAGAAAGTTTAATAGAGAGCTGCAGTGGTTGCCTTGGTAACCAAACAAACAGACTTGCTAGTTTAGATAACCAAACCATCCGTCCTAGCTTGCCATTATGAGAATCGAATTCAACAATACCAATAATGTTTTCAATTCGACTTTTGCTTTCAAAAGCATCTCAAACATAGAACATGTAAGAATGAACTATAACCATTGAATTCTACCGTGCAAATATACAGTACCTTATTGGGAAATAATACACATTCTAGAATGCCCTTCAAGTCAATCAGAAACGAGTATTTAAAAATGCCATGATATAAATATGCAATAAGGCCTGAGGGGGTGTGGTATATGGGTCAATATACCACGGCTAAGGGCCGTTCTTATGCACGACGCAACGGAGTGCCTGGACACAGCCCTTAGCCGTGGTATTTTGGCCATATATCACAAACCCCCGAGGTGCCTTATTGCTATTATAAACGTGTTACCAACGTAATTAGAGCAGTACAAATATATGTTTTGTCATACCCATGGTATACGGTCTGATATACCATGGCTTTCAGCCAATCAGCATTCAAGGCTCGAACCACCCAGTTTATAATGTATAGCAATCTTTATGTGTGTACTTTGTGCATCCCTAAGTGTGCGTGTGTGTCAGGCCAAAGAAGCCATAGAGGAGGCAGAGAGACATGATCCAAACAGCATCTTCACTCAGTTCAGTGTTTACAAGATTGCTGTCCTGGATAACAATGTGGAGGAAGGTAACAGCATATTACATGTGTGGTGAGTTTGGGAGTTTTGGGATTGACTACATGTATCCAGGCCCTCTGTACTGCTCAGTCTGAAAACCTGTTTCTATCAGCTTCAGGGGCAGTGAAGGCCATCGGAACTCTGGCCCAAGGTTCTGTGACTAGCGAGGACAGACTGCTGTTGGCTAAGAACGCTGACTCCAACCACCATCAGTCTGGCTGCTCAAATCGCTCTGGAAGTGTGTCCCCATTACTGACCTACCCCTGGGAAGTATGGTGAAAATGGTGGTGATTATGGTGATGATAATGATGACAATTCTTGAAGGAGAACATACCCACCATCATCATCATGAACAACAGGACACAGCCACGAAGGCTCTGGAGAGTTTGCATGAAAACTCAAAAGATGAAGCTCAGGTTGTCACTGCTCTCAGGACAGTTACTAACACATAAAATCAGTGAACTCTTGTCCAGCAAGATCGGACCACTTCATGTGAATCGTAATACATACATGTCGTTATCATTAACATGAGATAACCTACGATGACAGTTGATTGTGGCCATTTGTGTCACCAGTCTCCCACCATAAATGCATTATAAAGCATGCAAGCATTTCGCTACACCCGCAATAACATCCGCTAAACATGCGTATGTGACAAATAAACTGTGATTTGATGACACATGGTGCTGTGCAAGGTTTCAGTGAGGTTTCACTGTCTCCCAGATCCACTGACCTACATCTTCTTCTTTCTTCTGTGAAATATGTGCCTCTCAGTACAGTGTTAGTAGGTGAAAGGAACTAGGTCCCCAGTCCTCCTCATCGTTGTCTTTTATAGGCATTTGGTTCGACTGGTGCCATCAGCAAATAGAAGAAGCCAGTGAGGAGACAAAGCAAGATTGATGAGATATCGTTAAACATGATGAATTATACAATGGTGTTTAAATGCTTAATTTCTACCAGGAGTGTGACATTTAAATACATTTGGGATTGTTAATGTTTAGAAAAAATCCCTAACCCCAAATTCAGTTTCTTAAAAAAAAAAAAAATGAAAATCAGTGCCAAAAATCGAACTACCACTAAGAGGTCTCGATCATCATCATAAAGGCTAAACATTTTTTAAACAAATAATGCTAAAATGCTGTAAATAGGAGAAATGATTTGCCAAAGATATAAAGCGTTCCGCACGTCATCTTCGATAACAGTTGGGAAAATGGCAGAGCGTGAGACAGGGCAGCGACAGCAGCGAAGTCCTGTCGGGAAATACTCCCGAGAAGTCAAATAAGAAGAAGATGATGAAATGCAAACTTTGCGAGGGGGGATTGAGCTACAGTGGCAGTACAGGTCCTGAAAGGGAGGCACAGCGAGAACCAACCCGTTGCTGGCTGCAGTGCGATAAGGGACGGAGTGAGAAAATCACAGCGCTGATTACAGAAATGATTGCAGTTGATATGCAGCCATTGTCAACGGTAGAGGATGTCGGCTTCAATACCCTAATGGCATATCTAGAGCCAGAGTACAAGAGGCCATGTCGAAAAAAAACGTGAAGGCCCTGGTGGAGAAATGGTACAATGATTGCATTCTCCTGGTGGAGAAATGGTACAATGATTGCATTCTCCTGGTGGAGAAATGGTACAATGATTGCATTCTCCTGGTGGAGAAATGGTACAATGATTGCATTCTCCTGGTGGAGAAATGGTACAATGATTGCATTCTCCTGGTGGAGAAATGGTACAATGATTGCATTCTCCTGGTGGAGAAATGGTACAATGATTGCATTCTCCTGGTGGAGAAATGGTACAATGATTGCATTCTCCTGGTGGAGAAATGGTACAATGATTGCATTCTCCTGGTGGAGAAATGGTACAATGATTGCATTCTCCTGGTGGAGAAATGGTACAATGATTGCATTCTCCTGGTGGAGAAATGGTACAATGATTGCATTCTCCTGGTGGAGAAATGGTACAATGATTGCATTCTCCTGGTGGAGAAATGGTACAATGATTGCATTCTCCTGGTGGAGAAATGGTACAATGATTGCATTCTCCTGGTGGAGAAATGGTACAATGATTGCATTCTCCTGGTGGAGAAATGGTACAATGATTGCATTCTCCTGGTGGAGAAATGGTACAATGATTGCATTCTCCTGGTGGAGAAATGGTACAATGATTGCATTCTCCTGGTGGAGAAATGGTACAATGATTGCATTCTCCTGGTGGAGAAATGGTACAATGATTGCATTCTCCTGGTGGAGAAATGGTACAATGATTGCATTCTCCTGGTGGAGAAATGGAACAATGATTGCATTCTCCTGGTGGAGAAATGGTACAATGATTGCATTCTCCTGGTGGAGAAATGGTACAATGATTGCATTCTCCTGGTGGAGAAATGGTACAATGATTGCATTCTCCTGGTGGAGAAATGGTACAATGATTGCTCTGCAAGTACAAAGCGCAAGCTCTCAAACACCATAAGTGGTGTTAACAACAAACTGTTGGATGTCTATGAACACACTATCATACATCACTGCAACGAGCCAACACATTGATGACAACTGGGACATGAAGTCCCTTGGACTGGCAACTGAGAACGTAGAGGAGAGGCACACAACAGAGAACCTAAAACAGCATTAATACCATCGCTGCTGAATGGGTTGGGGACAGCAGTAGCGCCGTCAGTTCCTCTACATATAGACATGCAAATCTGGATGTTCTGCTGTCATATCTAAAAATGGGTGAGTACAATGTATAACAGCCCCACAGCTACATTTTCATCTTAATATATGAGTTGCCTGAGGTAATGCTTTAGCACCGATTCTATTTTTATCTGCTGTACAATGCTTGGTTTTCACCACTACCCGTGTTTGTTGTCACCAGAACAGAAATGTAGAAAGTATCACAGCTCACCCCTGGGCCTAGCATGGCTGTGGAGCAGCAGAAAACAGAGGGAGGCCAACTGGTTCACTAGCATGGCTGTGGAGCAGCAGAAAACAGAGGGAGGCCAACTGGTTCACTAGCATGGCTGTGGAGCAGCAGAAAACAGAGGGAGGCCAACTGGTTCATGCCTGTAGCATGCATGGCTGTGGAGCTGTGGAGCAGAAAACAGAGGGAGGCCAACTGGTTAGCATGGCTGTAGCATGGCTGTGGAGCAGCAGAAAATGGCTGTGGAGCAGGGAGGCCAACTGGTTCACACGCATGGCTGTGGAGCAGGCCAACTGGTTCACTAGCATGCCTGCGGAGCAGCAGAAAACAGAGGGAGGCCAACTGGTTCACTAGCATGGCTGTGGAGCAGCAGAAAACAGAGGGAGGCCAACCGGTTCACTAGCATGGCTGTGGAAATGCAGAAAACAGAGGGAGGACAACTGGTTCACTAGCATGGCTGTGGAACAGCAGAAAACAGAGGGAGGCCAACTGGTTCAATAGCATGGCTGTGGAGCAGCAGGCAAAGAGGGAGGCCAACCGGTTCACAAGCATGGCTGTGGAGCAGCAGAAAACAGAGGGAGGCCAACTGGTTCACTAGCATGCCTGTGGAGCAGCAGAAAACAGAGGGAGGCCAACTGGTTCACTAGCATGGCTGTGGAGCAGCAGAAAACAGAGGGAGGCCAACCGGTTCACAAGCATGGCTGTGGAGCAGCAGAAAACAGAGGGAGGCCAACTGGTTCACTAGCATGGCTGTGGAGCTGCAGAAAACAGAGGGAGGACAACTGGTTCACTAGCATGGCTGTGGAACAGCGGAAAACAGAGGGAGGCCAACTGGTTCAATAGCATGGCTGTGGATCAGCAGAAAACAGAGCGGGGGACAACTGGTTTACTAGCATGGCTGTGGAGCTGCAGAAAACAGAGGGAGGCCAACTGGTTCACTAGCATGGCTGTGGAGCAGCAGCAAACAGAGGGAGGCCAACTGGTTCACTAGCATGGCTGTGGAGCTGCAGAAAACAGAGGGAGGCCAACTGGTTCACTAGCATGGCTGTGGAGCAGCAGAAAACAGAGGGAGGCCAACCGGTTCACAAGCATGGCTGTGGAGCAGCAGAAAACAGAGGGAGGCCAACTGGTTCACTAGCATGCCTGTGGAGCAGCAGAAAACAGAGGGAGGCCAACTGGTTAACTAGCATGGCTGTGGAGCAGCAGTCAAAGAGGGAGGCCAACCGGTTCACAAGCATGGCTGTGGAGCAGCAGAAAACAGAGGGAGGCCAACTGGTTCACTAGCATGGCTGTGGAGCAGCAGAAAACAGAGGGGGCCAACTGGTTCACTAGCATGGCTGTGGAGCAGCAGCAAACAGAGGGAGGCCAACTGGTTCACTAGCATGGCTGTGGAGCAGCAGCAAACAGAGGGAGGCCAACTGGTTCACTAGCATGGCTGTGGAGCAGCAGCAAACAGAGGGAGGCCAACTGGTTCACTAGCATGGCTGTGGAGCTGCAGAAAACAGAGGGAGGCCAACTGGTTCACTAGCATGGCTGTGGAGCTGCAGAAAACAGAGGGAGGCCAACTGGTTCACTAGCATGGCTGTGGAGCAGCAGAAAACAGAGGGAGGCCAACCGGTTCACAAGCATGGCTGTGGAGCAGCAGAAAACAGAGGGAGGCCAACTGGTTCACTAGCATGCCTGTAGAGCAGCAGAAAACAGAGGGAGGCCAACTGGTTCACTAGCATGGCTGTGGAGCAGCAGTCAAAGAGGGAGGCCAACCGGTTCACAAGCATGGCTGTGGAGCAGCAGAAAACAGAGGGAGGCCAACTGGTTCACTAGCATGGCTAGGAAACAGAGGGAGGCCAACTGGTTCACTAGCATGGCTGTGGAGCAGCAGCAAACAGAGGGAGGCCAACTGGTTCACTAGCATGGCTGTGGAGCTGCAGAAAACAGAGGGAGGCCAACTGGTTCACTAGCATGGCTGTGGAGCAGCAGAAAACAGAGGGAGGCCAACTGGTTCACTAGCATGCCTGTGGAGCAGCAGAAAACAGAGGGAGGCCAACTGGTTCACTAGCATGGCTGTGGAGCAGCAGTCAAAGAGGGAGGCCAACCGGTTCACAAGCATGGCTGTGGAGCAGCAGAAAACAGAGGGAGGCCAACTGGTTCACTAGCATGGCTGTGGAGCAGCAGCAAACAGAGGGAGGCCAACTGGTTCACTAGCTTGGCTGTGGAGCTGCAGAAAACAGAGGGAGGCCAACTGGTTCACTAGCATGGCTGTGGAGCAGCAGAAAACAGAGGGAGGCACAAGCAGTTCACTAGCATGGCTGTGGAGCAGCAGAAAACAGAGGGAGGCCAACTGGTTCACTAGCATGCCTGTGGAGCAGCAGAAAACAGAGGGAGGCCAACCGGTTCACTAGCATGGCTGTGGAAATGCAGAAAACAGAGGGAGGACAACTGGTTCACTAGCATGGCTGTGGAACAGCAGAAAACAGAGGGAGGCCAACTGGTTCAATAGCATGGCTGTGGAGCAGCAGGCAAAGAGGGAGGCCAACCGGTTCACAAGCATGGCTGTGGAGCAGCAGAAAACAGAGGGAGGCCAACTGGTTCACTAGCATGCCTGTGGAGCAGCAGAAAACAGAGGGAGGCCAACTGGTTCACTAGCATGGCTGTGGAGCAGCAGAAAACAGAGGGAGGCCAACCGGTTCACAAGCATGGCTGTGGAGCAGCAGAAAACAGAGGGAGGCCAACTGGTTCACTAGCATGGCTGTGGAGCTGCAGAAAACAGAGGGAGGACAACTGGTTCACTAGCATGGCTGTGGAACAGCGGAAAACAGAGGGAGGCCAACTGGTTCAATAGCATGGCTGTGGATCAGCAGAAAACAGAGCGGGGGACAACTGGTTTACTAGCATGGCTGTGGAGCTGCAGAAAACAGAGGGAGGCCAACTGGTTCACTAGCATGGCTGTGGAGCAGCAGCAAACAGAGGGAGGCCAACTGGTTCACTAGCATGGCTGTGGAGCTGCAGAAAACAGAGGGAGGCCAACTGGTTCACTAGCATGGCTGTGGAGCAGCAGAAAACAGAGGGAGGCCAACCGGTTCACAAGCATGGCTGTGGAGCAGCAGAAAACAGAGGGAGGCCAACTGGTTCACTAGCATGCCTGTGGAGCAGCAGAAAACAGAGGGAGGCCAACTGGTTAACTAGCATGGCTGTGGAGCAGCAGTCAAAGAGGGAGGCCAACCGGTTCACAAGCATGGCTGTGGAGCAGCAGAAAACAGAGGGAGGCCAACTGGTTCACTAGCATGGCTGTGGAGCAGCAGAAAACAGAGGGGGCCAACTGGTTCACTAGCATGGCTGTGGAGCAGCAGCAAACAGAGGGAGGCCAACTGGTTCACTAGCATGGCTGTGGAGCAGCAGCAAACAGAGGGAGGCCAACTGGTTCACTAGCATGGCTGTGGAGCAGCAGCAAACAGAGGGAGGCCAACTGGTTCACTAGCATGGCTGTGGAGCTGCAGAAAACAGAGGGAGGCCAACTGGTTCACTAGCATGGCTGTGGAGCTGCAGAAAACAGAGGGAGGCCAACTGGTTCACTAGCATGGCTGTGGAGCAGCAGAAAACAGAGGGAGGCCAACCGGTTCACAAGCATGGCTGTGGAGCAGCAGAAAACAGAGGGAGGCCAACTGGTTCACTAGCATGCCTGTAGAGCAGCAGAAAACAGAGGGAGGCCAACTGGTTCACTAGCATGGCTGTGGAGCAGCAGTCAAAGAGGGAGGCCAACCGGTTCACAAGCATGGCTGTGGAGCAGCAGAAAACAGAGGGAGGCCAACTGGTTCACTAGCATGGCTAGGAAACAGAGGGAGGCCAACTGGTTCACTAGCATGGCTGTGGAGCAGCAGCAAACAGAGGGAGGCCAACTGGTTCACTAGCATGGCTGTGGAGCTGCAGAAAACAGAGGGAGGCCAACTGGTTCACTAGCATGGCTGTGGAGCAGCAGAAAACAGAGGGAGGCCAACTGGTTCACTAGCATGCCTGTGGAGCAGCAGAAAACAGAGGGAGGCCAACTGGTTCACTAGCATGGCTGTGGAGCAGCAGTCAAAGAGGGAGGCCAACCGGTTCACAAGCATGGCTGTGGAGCAGCAGAAAACAGAGGGAGGCCAACTGGTTCACTAGCATGGCTGTGGAGCAGCAGCAAACAGAGGGAGGCCAACTGGTTCACTAGCTTGGCTGTGGAGCTGCAGAAAACAGAGGGAGGCCAACTGGTTCACTAGCATGGCTGTGGAGCAGCAGAAAACAGAGGGAGGCACAAGCAGTTCACTAGCATGGCTGTGGAGCAGCAGAAAACAGAGGGAGGCCAACTGGTTCACTAGCATGCCTGTGGAGCAGCAGAAAACAGAGGGAGGCCAACTGGTTCACTAGCATGGCTGTGGAGCAGCAGTCAAAGAGGGAGGCCAACCGGTTCACAAGCATGGCTGTGGAGCAGCAGAAAACAGAGGGAGGCCAACTGGTTCACTAGCATGGCTAGGAAACAGAGGGAGGCCAACTGGTTCACTAGCATGGCTGTGGAGCAGCAGCAAACAGAGGGAGGCCAACTGGTTCACTAGCATGGCTGTGGAGCTGCAGAAAACAGAGGGAGGCCAACTGGTTCACTAGCATGGCTGTGGAGCAGCAGTCAAAGAGGGAGGCCAACCGGTTCACAAGCATGGCTGTGGAGCAGCAGAAAACAGAGGGAGGCCAACTGGTTCAATAGCATGCCTGCGGAGCAGCAGAAAACAGAGGGAGGCCAACTGGTTCACTAGCATGGCTGTGGAGCAGCAGAAAACAGAGGGAGGCCAACCGGTTCACAAGCATGGCTGTGGAGCAGCAGAAAACAGAGGGAGGCCAACTGGTTCACTAGCATGGCTGTGGAGCTGCAGAAAACAGAGGGAGGACAACTGGTTCACTAGCATGCCTGTGGAGCAGCAGAAAACAGAGGGAGGCCAACTGGTTCACTAGCATGGCTGTGGAGCAGCAGAAAACAGAGGGAGGCCAACTGGTTCACTAGCATGGCTGTGGAGCAGCAGAAAACAGAGGGGGGCCAACTGGTTCACTAGCATGGCTGTGGAGCAGCAGCAAACAGAGGGAGGACAACTGGTTCACTAGCATGGCTGTGGAACAGCAGAAAACAGAGGGAGGCCAACTGGTTCAATAGCATGGCTGTGGAGCAGCAGGCAAAGAGGGAGGCCAACCGGTTCACAAGCATGGCTGTGGAGCAGCAGAAAACAGAGGGAGGGCAACTGGTTCACTAGCATGGCTGTGGAACAGCAGAAAACAGAGGGAGGCCAACTGGTTCAATAGCATGGCTGTGGATCAGCAGAAAACAGAGGGGGGGCAACTGGTTCACTAGCATGGCTGTGGAGCTGCAGAAAACAGAGGGAGGCCAACTGGTTCACTAGCATGGCTGTGGAGCAGCAGCAAACAGAGGGAGGCCAACTGGTTCACTAGCATGGCTGTGGAGCTGCAGAAAACAGAGGGAGGCCAACTGGTTCACTAGCATGGCTGTGGAGCAGCAGAAAACAGAGGGAGGCCAACCGGTTCACAAGCATGGCTGTGGAGCAGCAGAAAACAGAGGGAGGCCAACTGGTTCACTAGCATGCCTGTGGAGCAGCAGAAAACAGAGGGAGGCCAACTGGTTCACTAGCATGGCTGTGGAGCAGCAGTCAAAGAGGGAGGCCAACCGGTTCACAAGCATGGCTGTGGAGCAGCAGAAAACAGAGGGAGGCCAACTGGTTCACTAGCATGGCTGTGGAACAGCAGAAAACAGAGGGAGGCCAACTGGTTCACTAGCATGGCTGTGGAGCAGCAGCAAACAGAGGGAGGCCAACTGGTTCACTAGCATGGCTGTGAAGCTGCAGAAAACAGAGGGAGGCCAACTGGTTCACTAGCATGGCTGTGGAGCAGCAGAAAACAGAGGGAGGCCAACTGGTTCACTACCATGGCTGTGGAGCTGCAGAAAACAGAAGGAGGCCAACTGGTTCACTAGCATGGCTGTGGAGCAGCAGATAAAAGAGGGAGGCCAACTGGTTCACTAGCATGGCTGTGGAGCAGCAGTCAAAGAGGGAGGCCAACCGGTTCACAAGCATGGCTGTGGAGCAGCAGAAAACAGAGGGAGGCCAACTGGTTCACTAGCATGCCTGCGGAGCAGCAGAAAACAGAGGGAGGCCAACTGGTTCACTAGCATGGCTGTGGAGCAGCAGAAAACAGAGGGAGGCCAACCGGTTCACAAGCATGGCTGTGGAGCAGCAGAAAACAGAGGGAGGCCAACTGGTTCACTAGCATGGCTGTGGAGCTGCAGAAAACAGAGGGAGGACAACTGGTTCACTAGCATGGCTGTGGAGCAGCAGAAAACAGAGGGAGGCCAACCGGTTCACAAGCATGGCTGTAGAGCAGCAGAAAACAGAGGGAGGCCAACTGGTTCACTAGCATGGCTGTGGAGCTGCAGAAAACAGAGGGAGGACAACTGGTTCACTAGCATGGCTGTGGAACAGCAGAAAACAGAGGGAGGCCAACTGGTTCAATAGCATGGCTGTGGAGCTGCAGAAAACAGAGGGAGGCCAACTGGTTCACTAGCATGGCTGTGGAGCAGCAGAAAACAGAGGGAGGCCAACTGGTTCACTAGCATGGCTGTGGAGCTGCAGAAAACAGAAGGAGGCCAACTGGTTCACTAGCATGGCTGTGGAGCAGCAGAAAACAGAAGGAGGCCAACTGGTTCACTAGCATGGCTGTGGAGCAGCAGAAAACAGAGGGGGGCCAACTGGTTCACTAGCATGGCTGTGGAGCAGCAGTCAAAGAGGGAGGCCAACCGGTTCACAAGCATGGCTGTGGAGCAGCAGAAAACAGAGGGAGGCCAACTGGTTCACTAGCATGCCTGCGGAGCAGCAGAAAACAGAGGGAGGCCAACTGGTTCACTAGCATGGCTGTGGAGCAGCAGAAAACAGAGGGAGGCCAACCGGTTCACAAGCATGGCTGTGGAGCAGCAGAAAACAGAGGGAGGCCAACTGGTTCACTAGCATGGCTGTGGAACTGCAGAAAACAGAGGGAGGACAACTGGTTCACTAGCATGGCTGTGGAACAGCAGAAAACAGAGGGAGGCCAACTGGTTCAATAGCATGGCTGTGGAGCAGCAGTCAAAGAGGGAGGCCAACCGGTTCACAAGCATGGCTGTGGAGCAGCAGAAAACAGAGGGAGGCCAACTGGTTCACTAGCATGCCTGTGGAGCAGCAGAAAACAGAGGGAGGCCAACTGGTTCACTAGCATGGCTGTGGAGCAGCAGAAAACAGAGGGAGGCCAACCGGTTCACAAGCATGGCTGTGGAGCAGCAGAAAACAGAGGGAGGCCAACTGGTTCACTAGCATGGCTGTGGAGCTGCAGCAAACAGAGGGAGGACAACTGGTTCACTAGCATGGCTGTGGAACAGCAGAAAACAGAGGGAGGCCAACTGGTTCAATAGCATGGCTGTGGATCAGCAGAAAACAGAGGGGGGGCAACTGGTTCACTAGCATGGCTGTGGAGCTGCAGAAAACAGAGGGAGGCCAACTGGTTCACTAGCATGGCTGTGGAGCAGCAGAAAACAGAGGGAGGCCAACCGGTTCACAAGCATGGCTGTGGAGCAGCAGAAAACAGAGGGAGGCCAACTGGTTCACTAGCATGCCTGTGGAGCAGCAGAAAACAGAGGGAGGCCAACTGGTTCACTAGCATGGCTGTGGAGCAGCAGTCAAAGAGGGAGGCCAACCGGTTCACAAGCATGGCTGTGGAGCAGCAGAAAACAGAGGGAGGCCAACTGGTTCACTAGCATGGCTGTGGAACAGCAGAAAACAGAGGGAGGCCAACTGGTTCACTAGCATGGCTGTGGAGCAGCAGCAAACAGAGTGAGGCCAACTGGTTCACTAGCATGGCTGTGGAGCAGCAGATAAAAGAGGGAGGCCAACTGGTTCACTAGCATGGCTGTGGAGCAGCAGCAAACAGAGGGAGGCCAACTGGTTCACTAGCATGGCTGTGGAGCTGCAGAAAACAGAGGGAGGCCAACTGGTTCACTAGCATGGCTGTGGAGCAGCAGAAAACAGAGGGAGGCCAACCGGTTCACAAGCATGGCTGTGGAGCAGCAGAAAACAGAGGGAGGCCAACCGGTTCACAAGCATGGCTGTGGAGCAGCAGAAAACAGAGGGAGGCCAACTGGTTCACTAGCATGCCTGTGGAGCAGCAGAAAACAGAGGGAGGCCAACTGGTTCACTAGCATGGCTGTGGAGCAGCAGTCAAAGAGGGAGGCCAACCGGTTCACAAGCATGGCTGTGGAGCAGCAGAAAACAGAGGGAGGCCAACTGGTTCACTAGCATGGCTGTGGAACAGCAGAAAACAGAGGGAGGCCAACTGGTTCACTAGCATGGCTGTGGAGCAGCAGCAAACAGAGGGAGGCCAACTGGTTCACTAGCATGGCTGTGGAGCTGCAGAAAACAGAGGGAGGCCAACTGGTTCACTAGCATGGCTGTGGAGCAGCAGAAAACAGAGGGAGGCCAACTGGTTCACTACCATGGCTGTGGAGCTGCAGAAAACAGAAGGAGGCCAACTGGTTCACTAGCATGGCTGTGGAGCAGCAGAAAACAGAGGGAGGCCAACTGGTTCACTAGCATGCCTGCGGAGCAGCAGAAAACAGAGGGAAGCCAACCGGTTCACAAGCATGGCTGTGGAGCAGCAGAAAACAGAGGGAGGCCAACTGGTTCACTAGCATGCCTGCGGAGCAGCAGAAAACAGAGGGAGGCCAACTGGTTCACTAGCATGGCTGTGGAGCAGCAGAAAACAGAGGGAGGCCAACCGGTTCACAAGCATGGCTGTGGAGCAGCAGAAAACAGAGGGAGGTCAACTGGTTCACTAGCATGGCTGTGGAGCTGCAGAAAACAGAGGGAGGACAACTGGTTCACTAGCGTGGCTGTGGAACAGCAGAAAACAGAGGGAGGCCAACTGGTTCAATAGCATGGCTGTGGAGCAGCAGGCAAAGAGGGAGGCCAACCGGTTCACAAGCATGGCTGTGGAGCAGCAGAAAACAGAGGGAGGCCAACTGGTTCACTAGCATGCCTGTGGAGCAGCAGAAAACAGAGGGAGGCCAACTGGTTCACTAGCATGGCTGTGGAGCAGCAGAAAACAGAGGGAGGCCAACCGGTTCACAAGCATGGCTGTGGAGCAGCAGAAAACAGAGGGAGGCCAACTGGTTCACTAGCATGCCTGTGGAGCAGCAGAAAACAGAGGGAGGCCAACTGGTTCACTAGCATGGCTGTGGAGCAGCAGTCAAAGAGGGAGGCCAACCGGTTCACAAGCATGGCTGTGGAGCAGCAGAAAACAGAGGGAGGCCAACTGGTTCACTAGCATGGCTGTGGAACAGCAGAAAACAGAGGGAGGCCAACTGGTTCACTAGCATGGCTGTGGAGCAGCAGCAAACAGAGGGAGGCCAACTGGTTCACTAGCATGGCTGTGGAGCAGCAGATAAAAGAGGGAGGCCAACTGGTTCACTAGCATGGCTGTGGAGCAGCAGCAAACAGAGGGAGGCCAACTGGTTCACTAGCATGGCTGTGGAGCTGCAGAAAACAGAGGGAGGCCAACTGGTTCACTAGCATGGCTGTGGAGCTGCAGAAAACAGAGGGAGGACAACTGGTTCACTAGCATGGCTGTGGAGCAGCAGCAAACAGAGGGAGGCCAACTGGTTCACTAGCATGGCTGTGGAACAGCAGAAAACAGAGGGAGGCCAACTGGTTCACTAGCATGGCTGTGGAGCAGCAGCAAACAGAGGGAGGCCAACTGGTTCACTAGCATGGCTGTGGAGCAGCAGATAAAAGAGGGAGGCCAACTGGTTCACTAGCATGGCTGTGGAGCAGCAGCAAACAGAGGGAGGCCAACTGGTTCACTAGCATGGCTGTGGAGCTGCAGAAAACAGAGGGAGGCCAACTGGTTCACTAGCATGGCTGTGGAGCAGCAGAAAACAGAGGGAGGCCAACCGGTTCACAAGCATGGCTGTGGAGCAGCAGAAAACAGAGGGAGGCCAACCGGTTCACAAGCATGGCTGTGGAGCAGCAGAAAACAGAGGGAGGCCAACTGGTTCACTAGCATGCCTGTGGAGCAGCAGAAAACAGAGGGAGGCCAACTGGTTCACTAGCATGGCTGTGGAGCTGCAGAAAACAGAGGGAGGCCAACTGGTTCACTAGCATGGCTGTGGAGCAGCAGAAAACAGAGGGAGGCCAACTGGTTCACTAGCATGGCTGTGGAGCAGCAGAAAACAGAGGGAGGCCAACTGGTTCACTAGCATGGCTGTGGAGCAGCAGAAAACAGAGGGAGGCCAACTGGTTCACTAGCATGCCTGTGGAGCAGCAGAAAACAGAGGGAGGCCAACTGGTTCACTAGCATGGCTGTGGAGCAGCAGAAAACAGAGGGAGGCCAACTGGTTCACTAGCATGGCTGTGGAGCAGCAGAAAACAGAGGGAGGCCAACTGGTTCACTAGCATGGCTGTGGAGCAGCAGAAAACAGAGGGAGGCCAACCGGTTCACAAGCATGGCTGTGGAGCAGCAGAAAACAGAGGGAGGCCAACTGGTTCACTAGCATGCCTGCGGAGCAGCAGAAAACAGAGGGAGGCCAACTGGTTCACTAGCATGGCTGTGGAGCAGCAGAAAACAGAGGGAGGCCAACCGGTTCACAAGCATGGCTGTGGAGCAGCAGAAAACAGAGGGAGGCCAACTGGTTCACTAGCATGGCTGTGGAGCTGCAGAAAACAGAGGGAGGACAACTGGTTCACTAGCGTGGCTGTGGAACAGCAGAAAACAGAGGGAGGCCAACTGGTTCAATAGCATGGCTGTGGAGCAGCAGGCAAAGAGGGAGGCCAACCGGTTCACAAGCATGGCTGTGGAGCAGCAGAAAACAGAGGGAGGCCAACTGGTTCACTAGCATGCCTGTGGAGCAGCAGAAAACAGAGGGAGGCCAACTGGTTCACTAGCATGGCTGTGGAGCAGCAGAAAACAGAGGGAGGCCAACCGGTTCACAAGCATGGCTGTGGAGCAGCAGAAAACAGAGGGAGGCCAACTGGTTCACTAGCATGCCTGTGGAGCAGCAGAAAACAGAGGGAGGCCAACTGGTTCACTAGCATGGCTGTGGAGCAGCAGTCAAAGAGGGAGGCCAACCGGTTCACAAGCATGGCTGTGGAGCAGCAGAAAACAGAGGGAGGCCAACTGGTTCACTAGCATGGCTGTGGAACAGCAGAAAACAGAGGGAGGCCAACTGGTTCACTAGCATGGCTGTGGAGCAGCAGCAAACAGAGGGAGGCCAACTGGTTCACTAGCATGGCTGTGGAGCAGCAGATAAAAGAGGGAGGCCAACTGGTTCACTAGCATGGCTGTGGAGCAGCAGCAAACAGAGGGAGGCCAACTGGTTCACTAGCATGGCTGTGGAGCTGCAGAAAACAGAGGGAGGCCAACTGGTTCACTAGCATGGCTGTGGAGCTGCAGAAAACAGAGGGAGGACAACTGGTTCACTAGCATGGCTGTGGAGCAGCAGCAAACAGAGGGAGGCCAACTGGTTCACTAGCATGGCTGTGGAACAGCAGAAAACAGAGGGAGGCCAACTGGTTCACTAGCATGGCTGTGGAGCAGCAGCAAACAGAGGGAGGCCAACTGGTTCACTAGCATGGCTGTGGAGCAGCAGATAAAAGAGGGAGGCCAACTGGTTCACTAGCATGGCTGTGGAGCAGCAGCAAACAGAGGGAGGCCAACTGGTTCACTAGCATGGCTGTGGAGCTGCAGAAAACAGAGGGAGGCCAACTGGTTCACTAGCATGGCTGTGGAGCAGCAGAAAACAGAGGGAGGCCAACCGGTTCACAAGCATGGCTGTGGAGCAGCAGAAAACAGAGGGAGGCCAACCGGTTCACAAGCATGGCTGTGGAGCAGCAGAAAACAGAGGGAGGCCAACTGGTTCACTAGCATGCCTGTGGAGCAGCAGAAAACAGAGGGAGGCCAACTGGTTCACTAGCATGGCTGTGGAGCAGCAGTCAAAGAGGGAGGCCAACCGGTTCACAAGCATGGCTGTGGAGCAGCAGAAAACAGAGGGAGGCCAACTGGTTCACTAGCATGGCTGTGGAACAGCAGAAAACAGAGGGAGGCCAACTGGTTCACTAGCATGGCTGTGGAGCAGCAGCAAACAGAGGGAGGCCAACTGGTTCACTAGCATGGCTGTGGAGCTGCAGAAAACAGAGGGAGGCCAACTGGTTCACTAGCATGGCTGTGGAGCAGCAGAAAACAGAGGGAGGCCAACTGGTTCACTACCATGGCTGTGGAGCTGCAGAAAACAGAAGGAGGCCAACTGGTTCACTAGCATGGCTGTGGAGCAGCAGAAAACAGAGGGAGGCCAACTGGTTCACTAGCATGCCTGCGGAGCAGCAGAAAACAGAGGGAAGCCAACCGGTTCACAAGCATGGCTGTGGAGCAGCAGAAAACAGAGGGAGGCCAACTGGTTCACTAGCATGCCTGCGGAGCAGCAGAAAACAGAGGGAGGCCAACTGGTTCACTAGCATGGCTGTGGAGCAGCAGAAAACAGAGGGAGGCCAACCGGTTCACAAGCATGGCTGTGGAGCAGCAGAAAACAGAGGGAGGCCAACTGGTTCACTAGCATGGCTGTGGAGCTGCAGAAAACAGAGGGAGGACAACTGGTTCACTAGCGTGGCTGTGGAACAGCAGAAAACAGAGGGAGGCCAACTGGTTCAATAGCATGGCTGTGGAGCAGCAGGCAAAGAGGGAGGCCAACCGGTTCACAAGCATGGCTGTGGAGCAGCAGAAAACAGAGGGAGGCCAACTGGTTCACTAGCATGCCTGTGGAGCAGCAGAAAACAGAGGGAGGCCAACTGGTTCACTAGCATGGCTGTGGAGCAGCAGAAAACAGAGGGAGGCCAACCGGTTCACAAGCATGGCTGTGGAGCAGCAGAAAACAGAGGGAGGCCAACTGGTTCACTAGCATGCCTGTGGAGCAGCAGAAAACAGAGGGAGGCCAACTGGTTCACTAGCATGGCTGTGGAGCAGCAGTCAAAGAGGGAGGCCAACCGGTTCACAAGCATGGCTGTGGAGCAGCAGAAAACAGAGGGAGGCCAACTGGTTCACTAGCATGGCTGTGGAACAGCAGAAAACAGAGGGAGGCCAACTGGTTCACTAGCATGGCTGTGGAGCAGCAGCAAACAGAGGGAGGCCAACTGGTTCACTAGCATGGCTGTGGAGCAGCAGATAAAAGAGGGAGGCCAACTGGTTCACTAGCATGGCTGTGGAGCAGCAGCAAACAGAGGGAGGCCAACTGGTTCACTAGCATGGCTGTGGAGCTGCAGAAAACAGAGGGAGGCCAACTGGTTCACTAGCATGGCTGTGGAGCTGCAGAAAACAGAGGGAGGACAACTGGTTCACTAGCATGGCTGTGGAGCAGCAGCAAACAGAGGGAGGCCAACTGGTTCACTAGCATGGCTGTGGAACAGCAGAAAACAGAGGGAGGCCAACTGGTTCACTAGCATGGCTGTGGAGCAGCAGCAAACAGAGGGAGGCCAACTGGTTCACTAGCATGGCTGTGGAGCAGCAGATAAAAGAGGGAGGCCAACTGGTTCACTAGCATGGCTGTGGAGCAGCAGCAAACAGAGGGAGGCCAACTGGTTCACTAGCATGGCTGTGGAGCTGCAGAAAACAGAGGGAGGCCAACTGGTTCACTAGCATGGCTGTGGAGCAGCAGAAAACAGAGGGAGGCCAACCGGTTCACAAGCATGGCTGTGGAGCAGCAGAAAACAGAGGGAGGCCAACCGGTTCACAAGCATGGCTGTGGAGCAGCAGAAAACAGAGGGAGGCCAACTGGTTCACTAGCATGCCTGTGGAGCAGCAGAAAACAGAGGGAGGCCAACTGGTTCACTAGCATGGCTGTGGAGCAGCAGTCAAAGAGGGAGGCCAACCGGTTCACAAGCATGGCTGTGGAGCAGCAGAAAACAGAGGGAGGCCAACTGGTTCACTAGCATGGCTGTGGAACAGCAGAAAACAGAGGGAGGCCAACTGGTTCACTAGCATGGCTGTGGAGCAGCAGCAAACAGAGGGAGGCCAACTGGTTCACTAGCATGGCTGTGGAGCTGCAGAAAACAGAGGGAGGCCAACTGGTTCACTAGCATGGCTGTGGAGCAGCAGAAAACAGAGGGAGGCCAACTGGTTCACTACCATGGCTGTGGAGCTGCAGAAAACAGAAGGAGGCCAACTGGTTCACTAGCATGGCTGTGGAGCAGCAGAAAACAGAGGGAGGCCAACTGGTTCACTAGCATGCCTGCGGAGCAGCAGAAAACAGAGGGAAGCCAACCGGTTCACAAGCATGGCTGTGGAGCAGCAGAAAACAGAGGGAGGCCAACTGGTTCACTAGCATGCCTGCGGAGCAGCAGAAAACAGAGGGAGGCCAACTGGTTCACTAGCATGGCTGTGGAGCAGCAGAAAACAGAGGGAGGCCAACCGGTTCACAAGCATGGCTGTGGAGCAGCAGAAAACAGAGGGAGGCCAACTGGTTCACTAGCATGGCTGTGGAGTTGCAGAAAACAGAGGGAGGACAACTGGTTCACTAGCGTGGCTGTGGAACAGCAGAAAACAGAGGGAGGCCAACTGGTTCAATAGCATGGCTGTGGAGCAGCAGGCAAAGAGGGAGGCCAAACGGTTCACAAGCATGGCTGTGGAGCAGCAGAAAACAGAGGGAGGCCAACTGGTTCACTAGCATGCCTGTGGAGCAGCAGAAAACAGAGGGAGGCCAACTGGTTCACTAGCATGGCTGTGGAGCAGCAGAAAACAGAGGGAGGCCAACCGGTTCACAAGCATGGCTGTGGAGCAGCAGAAAACAGAGGGAGGCCAACTGGTTCACTAGCATGCCTGTGGAGCAGCAGAAAACAGAGGGAGGCCAACTGGTTCACTAGCATGGCTGTGGAGCAGCAGTCAAAGAGGGAGGCCAACCGGTTCACAAGCATGGCTGTGGAGCAGCAGAAAACAGAGGGAGGCCAACTGGTTCACTAGCATGGCTGTGGAACAGCAGAAAACAGAGGGAGGCCAACTGGTTCACTAGCATGGCTGTGGAGCAGCAGCAAACAGAGGGAGGCCAACTGGTTCACTAGCATGGCTGTGGAGCAGCAGATAAAAGAGGGAGGCCAACTGGTTCACTAGCATGGCTGTGGAGCAGCAGCAAACAGAGGGAGGCCAACTGGTTCACTAGCATGGCTGTGGAGCTGCAGAAAACAGAGGGAGGCCAACTGGTTCACTAGCATGGCTGTGGAGCAGCAGAAAACAGAGGGAGGCCAACCGGTTCACAAGCATGGCTGTGGAGCAGCAGAAAACAGAGGGAGGCCAACCGGTTCACAAGCATGGCTGTGGAGCAGCAGAAAACAGAGGGAGGCCAACTGGTTCACTAGCATGCCTGTGGAGCAGCAGAAAACAGAGGGAGGCCAACTGGTTCACTAGCATGGCTGTGGAGCAGCAGTCAAAGAGGGAGGCCAACCGGTTCACAAGCATGGCTGTGGAGCAGCAGAAAACAGAGGGAGGCCAACTGGTTCACTAGCATGGCTGTGGAACAGCAGAAAACAGAGGGAGGCCAACTGGTTCACTAGCATGGCTGTGGAGCAGCAGCAAACAGAGGGAGGCCAACTGGTTCACTAGCATGGCTGTGGAGCTGCAGAAAACAGAGGGAGGCCAACTGGTTCACTAGCATGGCTGTGGAGCAGCAGAAAACAGAGGGAGGCCAACTGGTTCACTACCATGGCTGTGGAGCTGCAGAAAACAGAAGGAGGCCAACTGGTTCACTAGCATGGCTGTGGAGCAGCAGAAAACAGAGGGAGGCCAACTGGTTCACTAGCATGCCTGCGGAGCAGCAGAAAACAGAGGGAAGCCAACCGGTTCACAAGCATGGCTGTGGAGCAGCAGAAAACAGAGGGAGGCCAACTGGTTCACTAGCATGCCTGCGGAGCAGCAGAAAACAGAGGGAGGCCAACTGGTTCACTAGCATGGCTGTGGAGCAGCAGAAAACAGAGGGAGGCCAACCGGTTCACAAGCATGGCTGTGGAGCAGCAGAAAACAGAGGGAGGCCAACTGGTTCACTAGCATGGCTGTGGAGCTGCAGAAAACAGAAGGAGGCCAACTGGTTCACTAGCATGGCTGTGGAGCAGCAGAAAACAGAGGGAGGCCAACTGGTTCACTAGCATGCCTGCGGAGCAGCAGAAAACAGAGGGAAGCCAACCGGTTCACAAGCATGGCTGTGGAGCAGCAGAAAACAGAGGGAGGCCAACTGGTTCACTAGCATGCCTGCGGAGCAGCAGAAAACAGAGGGAGGCCAACTGGTTCACTAGCATGGCTGTGGAGCAGCAGAAAACAGAGGGAGGCCAACCGGTTCACAAGCATGGCTGTGGAGCAGCAGAAAACAGAGGGAGGCCAACTGGTTCACTAGCATGGCTGTGGAGCTGCAGAAAACAGAGGGAGGACAACTGGTTCACTAGCGTGGCTGTGGAACAGCAGAAAACAGAGGGAGGCCAACTGGTTCAATAGCATGGCTGTGGAGCAGCAGGCAAAGAGGGAGGCCAACCGGTTCACAAGCATGGCTGTGGAGCAGCAGAAAACAGAGGGAGGCCAACTGGTTCACTAGCATGCCTGTGGAGCAGCAGAAAACAGAGGGAGGCCAACTGGTTCACTAGCATGGCTGTGGAGCAGCAGAAAACAGAGGGAGGCCAACCGGTTCACAAGCATGGCTGTGGAGCAGCAGAAAACAGAGGGAGGCCAACTGGTTCACTAGCATGGCTGTGGAACAGCAGAAAACAGAGGGAGGCCAACTGGTTCACTAGCATGGCTGTGGAGCAGCAGCAAACAGAGGGAGGCCAACTGGTTCACTAGCATGGCTGTGGAGCAGCAGATAAAAGAGGGAGGCCAACTGGTTCACTAGCATGGCTGTGGAGCAGCAGCAAACAGAGGGAGGCCAACTGGTTCACTAGCATGGCTGTGGAGCTGCAGAAAACAGAGGGAGGCCAACTGGTTCACTAGCATGGCTGTGGAGCAGCAGAAAACAGAGGGAGGCCAACCGGTTCACAAGCATGGCTGTGGAGCAGCAGAAAACAGAGGGAGGCCAACCGGTTCACAAGCATGGCTGTGGAGCAGCAGAAAACAGAGGGAGGCCAACTGGTTCACTAGCATGCCTGTGGAGCAGCAGAAAACAGAGGGAGGCCAACTGGTTCACTAGCATGGCTGTGGAGCAGCAGTCAAAGAGGGAGGCCAACCGGTTCACAAGCATGGCTGTGGAGCAGCAGAAAACAGAGGGAGGCCAACTGGTTCACTAGCATGGCTGTGGAACAGCAGAAAACAGAGGGAGGCCAACTGGTTCACTAGCATGGCTGTGGAGCAGCAGCAAACAGAGGGAGGCCAACTGGTTCACTAGCATGGCTGTGGAGCTGCAGAAAACAGAGGGAGGCCAACTGGTTCACTAGCATGGCTGTGGAGCAGCAGAAAACAGAGGGAGGCCAACTGGTTCACTACCATGGCTGTGGAGCTGCAGAAAACAGAAGGAGGCCAACTGGTTCACTAGCATGGCTGTGGAGCAGCAGAAAACAGAGGGAGGCCAACTGGTTCACTAGCATGCCTGCGGAGCAGCAGAAAACAGAGGGAAGCCAACCGGTTCACAAGCATGGCTGTGGAGCAGCAGAAAACAGAGGGAGGCCAACTGGTTCACTAGCATGCCTGCGGAGCAGCAGAAAACAGAGGGAGGCCAACTGGTTCACTAGCATGGCTGTGGAGCAGCAGAAAACAGAGGGAGGCCAACCGGTTCACAAGCATGGCTGTGGAGCAGCAGAAAACAGAGGGAGGCCAACTGGTTCACTAGCATGGCTGTGGAGCTGCAGAAAACAGAAGGAGGCCAACTGGTTCACTAGCATGGCTGTGGAGCAGCAGAAAACAGAGGGAGGCCAACTGGTTCACTAGCATGCCTGCGGAGCAGCAGAAAACAGAGGGAAGCCAACCGGTTCACAAGCATGGCTGTGGAGCAGCAGAAAACAGAGGGAGGCCAACTGGTTCACTAGCATGCCTGCGGAGCAGCAGAAAACAGAGGGAGGCCAACTGGTTCACTAGCATGGCTGTGGAGCAGCAGAAAACAGAGGGAGGCCAACCGGTTCACAAGCATGGCTGTGGAGCAGCAGAAAACAGAGGGAGGCCAACTGGTTCACTAGCATGGCTGTGGAGCTGCAGAAAACAGAGGGAGGACAACTGGTTCACTAGCGTGGCTGTGGAACAGCAGAAAACAGAGGGAGGCCAACTGGTTCAATAGCATGGCTGTGGAGCAGCAGGCAAAGAGGGAGGCCAACCGGTTCACAAGCATGGCTGTGGAGCAGCAGAAAACAGAGGGAGGCCAACTGGTTCACTAGCATGCCTGTGGAGCAGCAGAAAACAGAGGGAGGCCAACTGGTTCACTAGCATGGCTGTGGAGCAGCAGAAAACAGAGGGAGGCCAACCGGTTCACAAGCATGGCTGTGGAGCAGCAGAAAACAGAGGGAGGCCAACTGGTTCACTAGCATGCCTGTGGAGCAGCAGAAAACAGAGGGAGGCCAACTGGTTCACTAGCATGGCTGTGGAGCAGCAGTCAAAGAGGGAGGCCAACCGGTTCACAAGCATGGCTGTGGAGCAGCAGAAAACAGAGGGAGGCCAACTGGTTCACTAGCATGGCTGTGGAACAGCAGAAAACAGAGGGAGGCCAACTGGTTCACTAGCATGGCTGTGGAGCAGCAGCAAACAGAGGGAGGCCAACTGGTTCACTAGCATGGCTGTGGAGCTGCAGAAAACAGAGGGAGGCCAACTGGTTCACTAGCATGGCTGTGGAGCTGCATAAAACAGAGGGAGGACAACTGGTTCACTAGCATGGCTGTGGAGCAGCAGCAAACAGAGGGAGGCCAACTGGTTCACTAGCATGGCTGTGGAACAGCAGAAAACAGAGGGAGGCCAACTGGTTCACTAGCATGGCTGTGGAGCAGCAGCAAACAGAGGGAGGCCAACTGGTTCACTAGCATGGCTGTGGAGCAGCAGATAAAAGAGGGAGGCCAACTGGTTCACTAGCATGGCTGTGGAGCAGCAGCAAACAGAGGGAGGCCAACTGGTTCACTAGCATGGCTGTGGAGCTGCAGAAAACAGAGGGAGGCCAACTGGTTCACTAGCATGGCTGTGGAGCAGCAGAAAACAGAGGGAGGCCAACCGGTTCACAAGCATGGCTGTGGAGCAGCAGAAAACAGAGGGAGGCCAACCGGTTCACAAGCATGGCTGTGGAGCAGCAGAAAACAGAGGGAGGCCAACTGGTTCACTAGCATGCCTGTGGAGCAGCAGAAAACAGAGGGAGGCCAACTGGTTCACTAGCATGGCTGTGGAGCAGCAGTCAAAGAGGGAGGCCAACCGGTTCACAAGCATGGCTGTGGAGCAGCAGAAAACAGAGGGAGGCCAACTGGTTCACTAGCATGGCTGTGGAACAGCAGAAAACAGAGGGAGGCCAACTGGTTCACTAGCATGGCTGTGGAGCAGCAGCAAACAGAGGGAGGCCAACTGGTTCACTAGCATGGCTGTGGAGCTGCAGAAAACAGAGGGAGGCCAACTGGTTCACTAGCATGGCTGTGGAGCAGCAGAAAACAGAGGGAGGCCAACTGGTTCACTACCATGGCTGTGGAGCTGCAGAAAACAGAGGGAGGCCAACTGGTTCACTAGCATGCCTGCGGAGCAGCAGAAAACAGAGAGAAGCCAACCGGTTCACAAGCATGGCTGTGGAGCAGCAGAAAACAGAGGGAGGCCAACTGGTTCACTAGCATGCCTGCGGAGCAGCAGAAAACAGAGGGAGGCCAACTGGTTCACTAGCATGGCTGTGGAGCAGCAGAAAACAGAGGGAGGCCAACCGGTTCACAAGCATGGCTGTGGAGCAGCAGAAAACAGAGGGAGGCCAACTGGTTCACTAGCATGGCTGTGGAGCTGCAGAAAACAGAGGGAGGACAACTGGTTCACTAGCGTGGCTGTGGAACAGCAGAAAACAGAGGGAGGCCAACTGGTTCAATAGCATGGCTGTGGAGCAGCAGGCAAAGAGGGAGGCCAACCGGTTCACAAGCATGGCTGTGGAGCAGCAGAAAACAGAGGGAGGCCAACTGGTTCACTAGCATGCCTGTGGAGCAGCAGAAAACAGAGGGAGGCCAACTGGTTCACTAGCATGGCTGTGGAGCAGCAGAAAACAGAGGGAGGCCAACCGGTTCACAAGCATGGCTGTGGAGCAGCAGAAAACAGAGGGAGGCCAACTGGTTCACTAGCATGCCTGTGGAGCAGCAGAAAACAGAGGGAGGCCAACTGGTTCACTAGCATGGCTGTGGAGCAGCAGTCAAAGAGGGAGGCCAACCGGTTCACAAGCATGGCTGTGGAGCAGCAGAAAACAGAGGGAGGCCAACTGGTTCACTAGCATGGCTGTGGAACAGCAGAAAACAGAGGGAGGCCAACTGGTTCACTAGCATGGCTGTGGAGCAGCAGCAAACAGAGGGAGGCCAACTGGTTCACTAGCATGGCTGTGGAGCAGCAGATAAAAGAGGGAGGCCAACTGGTTCACTAGCATGGCTGTGGAGCAGCAGCAAACAGAGGGAGGCCAACTGGTTCACTAGCATGGCTGTGGAGCTGCAGAAAACAGAGGGAGGCCAACTGGTTCACTAGCATGGCTGTGGAGCAGCAGAAAACAGAGGGAGGCCAACCGGTTCACAAGCATGGCTGTGGAGCAGCAGAAAACAGAGGGAGGCCAACCGGTTCACAAGCATGGCTGTGGAGCAGCAGAAAACAGAGGGAGGCCAACTGGTTCACTAGCATGCCTGTGGAGCAGCAGAAAACAGAGGGAGGCCAACTGGTTCACTAGCATGGCTGTGGAGCAGCAGTCAAAGAGGGAGGCCAACCGGTTCACAAGCATGGCTGTGGAGCAGCAGAAAACAGAGGGAGGCCAACTGGTTCACTAGCATGGCTGTGGAACAGCAGAAAACAGAGGGAGGCCAACTGGTTCACTAGCATGGCTGTGGAGCAGCAGCAAACAGAGGGAGGCCAACTGGTTCACTAGCATGGCTGTGGAGCTGCAGAAAACAGAGGGAGGCCAACTGGTTCACTAGCATGGCTGTGGAGCAGCAGAAAACAGAGGGAGGCCAACTGGTTCACTACCATGGCTGTGGAGCTGCAGAAAACAGAAGGAGGCCAACTGGTTCACTAGCATGGCTGTGGAGCAGCAGAAAACAGAGGGAGGCCAACTGGTTCACTAGCATGCCTGCGGAGCAGCAGAAAACAGAGGGAAGCCAACCGGTTCACAAGCATGGCTGTGGAGCAGCAGAAAACAGAGGGAGGCCAACTGGTTCACTAGCATGCCTGCGGAGCAGCAGAAAACAGAGGGAGGCCAACTGGTTCACTAGCATGGCTGTGGAGCAGCAGAAAACAGAGGGAGGCCAACCGGTTCACAAGCATGGCTGTGGAGCAGCAGAAAACAGAGGGAGGCCAACTGGTTCACTAGCATGGCTGTGGAGCTGCAGAAAACAGAGGGAGGACAACTGGTTCACTAGCGTGGCTGTGGAACAGCAGAAAACAGAGGGAGGCCAACTGGTTCAATAGCATGGCTGTGGAGCAGCAGGCAAAGAGGGAGGCCAACCGGTTCACAAGCATGGCTGTGGAGCAGCAGAAAACAGAGGGAGGCCAACTGGTTCACTAGCATGCCTGTGGAGCAGCAGAAAACAGAGGGAGGCCAACTGGTTCACTAGCATGGCTGTGGAGCAGCAGAAAACAGAGGGAGGCCAACCGGTTCACAAGCATGGCTGTGGAGCAGCAGAAAACAGAGGGAGGCCAACTGGTTCACTAGCATGGCTGTGGAGCTGCAGAAAACAGAGGGAGGACAACTGGTTCACTAGCATGGCTGTGGAACAGCAGAAAACAGAGGGAGGCCAACTGGTTCAATAGCATGGCTGTGGATCAGCAGAAAACAGAGGGGGGGGGGGGGCAACTGGTTCACTAGCATGGCTGTGGAGCTGCAGAAAACAGAGGGAGGCCAACTGGTTCACTAGCATGGCTGTGGAGCAGCAGCAAACAGAGGGAGGCCAACTGGTTCACTAGCATGGCTGTGGAGCTGCAGAAAACAGAGGGAGGCCAACTGGTTCACTAGCATGGCTGTGGAGCAGCAGAAAACAGAAGGAGGCCAACCGGTTCACAAGCATGGCTGTGGAGCAGCAGAAAACAGAGGGAGGCCAACTGGTTCACTAGCATGGCTGTGGAGCTGCAGAAAACAGAGGGAGGCCAACTGGTTCACTAGCATGGCTGTGGAGCTGCAGAAAACAGAGGGAGGCCAACTGGTTCACTAGCATGGCTGTGGAGCAGCAGTCAAAGAGGGAGGCCAACTGGTTCACAAGCATGGCTGTGGAGCAGCAGAAAACAGAGGGAGGCCAACTGGTTCACTAGCATGGCTGTGGAACAGCAGAAAACAGAGGGAGGTTCACTAGCATGGCTGTGGAGCAGCAGAAAACAAAGGGAGGTTCACTAGCATGGCTGTGGAGCAGCAGAAAACAAAGGGAGGTTCACTAGCATGGCTGTGAAGCAGCAGAAAACAAAGGGAGGTTCACTAGCATGGCTGTGGAGCAGCAGAAAACAAAGGGAGGTTCACTAGCATGGCTGTGGAGCAGCAGAAAACAAAGGGAGGTTCACTAGCATGGCTGTGGAGCAGCAGAAAACAAAGGGAGGTTCACTAGCATGGCTGTGAAGCAGCAGAACGTTATTATCTGGAGATATACTGTTATCTATCTTAATGTTGTACATTTATATGGATCCTCTTGCTATTTTACGAGTTAGTGGCACCGTGAAAGCCTCATAGTGCACTGTGCATTTTGTCTAATTTTATTCCTGTGTGTGTGTGTTTGCGCCCACGTGCTTGTGTGTACCCATGTGTGTCTTAGTTTGGAACTCTGCGCTGCAGTGTGAGAACAGCCCTGACAGGATGAGGGATTTCTTTGTGTTACCAGACAAATCCTTTTATTAGCATCGCTGGGAGAATAGGTCTGTATCTGTACAGGTGTAGATCAATATAACCCACAGGGAATGAGTGTTGCCATAGATAAAGAAACATAAAGCCCTGCAGCTTCAGTACAAAACAACTTGGTCAGTCATTGTATCGTCACTCCCCCAAACACAGACATGGACTTTCATGCAGGCACACTGTTAAATGCGTTCTCTCTGTGGTCACATATGGAATCATGTAGTAACCAAAAAACTATTAAACAAATCCAAATTGATTTTAGATTCTTCAAAGTAGCCACCCTTTTCCTTGATGACAGCTGTGCACACTATTGGCATTCTCTCAACCAGCTTCATGAGGTAGTCACCTGGAAAGCGTTTCAATTGGCAGGTGTGCCACGTTAAAAGTTCATTTGTGGAATTTCTTTCCGTCTTTATGCATTTGAGCCAGTGGAGTGCTTTTCCAACAGTCTTGAAGGAGTTTCCAAATATGCTGAGCACTTGTTGGCTGCTTTTCCTTCACTCTGCGGTCCAACTCATCCCAAGCCATCTCAATTGGGTTGAGGTCGGGTGATTGTGGAGGCCAGGTCATCTGATGCAGCACCATCACTCTCCTTCTTTGTCAAATAGCCCTTACACAGCCTGGAGGTGTGTTTTGGGTCACTGTCCTGTTGAAAAACAAATTATAATCCCACAACCAGATGGGATGGCATATCGCTGCAGAATGCTGTGGTAGCCATGCTGGTTAAGACGGCCTTGAATTCTAAATGAATCAGACAGTGTCACTAGCAAAGCACCATCACACCTCCTCCTCCATGCTTCACGATGTGAACCACACATGCGGAGATCATTCGTTCACCTACTCTGCGTCTCACAAAGACACGGCGGTTGGAACCAAAAATCTCTAATTTGGACTCATTAGACCAAAGGACAGATTTGCACCGGTCTAATGTCCACTGCTCGTGTTTCATGGCCCAAGCAAGTCTCTTCTTATTGTTGATGTCCTTTAGTAGTGGTTTATTTGCAGCAATTCAACCATGAAGGCCTGATTCACACAGTCTCCTCTGAACAGTTGATGTTGAGATGTGTCTGTTACTTGAACTCTGTGAAGCATTTAATTGGGCTGCAATCTGAGGTGCAGGTAACTCTAATGAACTTATCCTCTGCAGCAGAGGTTACTCTGGGTCTTCCTTTCCTGTGGCGTTCCTCATGAGAGCAAGTTTCTTCATAGCGTTTGATGGTTTTTGCGACTGCGCTTGAAGAAACTTTCAAAGTTCTTGAAATTTTCCAAATTGACTTACCGTCATATGTCTTAAAGTAATGATGGACTGTCATTTCTCCTTGCTTATTTGAGCTGTTATTGTCATAATATGGACTTGGTCTTTAACCAAATAGGGCTATCTTCTGTATACCCCCCTACCTTGTCACAACACAAACTGATTGGCTCAAACACATTAAGAAGGAAAGAAATTCCACAAATGAACTTTTAACATGGCACACCTGTTTAAACTTCTTGATTCTACTTGAGACGCATGTCTCAAGTAGGCACCTGGAAATGCAAATGCGCTACGCTAAATGCTAAATGTACTCGTTAAAACTCAAACCTTGATCAAAATTCACAAGCAGGGTATTGAATTAAAGCTACACTCGTTGTGAACCTAGCCAACAAGTCAGATTTTTAAAATGCTTTTCGGCGAAAGCATGAGAAGGTATTATCTGATAGCATGCACCACCTCAAAATGCCTGAATGCGACGTAAACAAAGACTCTGCTTATCCGACGCAGCACAAAACGCAGAAATAAAATATAAAACATTCATTACCTTTGACGAGCTTCTTTCTTGGCACTCCTATATGCCCCATAAACATCACTATTGGGTCTTTTTTTCGTTTAAATCGGTCCATATATACCCAAAATAGCTTTCTATGGAAGCTGTGTCATTCAGAAAAAAACATTGTTTTTAAACGCTGCGTCATTTTTTAAAATTAAAAAAGTTGACGATAAACTTTCACAAAACACTTCGAAATCCTTTTGTAATCCAACTTTAGGTATTAGTAAACGTTTATAATCTATCAAAATGATTACAGGGCGATGTATATTCAATAGCTCCTCGTCTGCAAATCAATGGCTGCCATTGTCCACATTTACAGCGTCCTGGTGGAGACTGGAAGAAACGGAAGCCAGATACTTGGATTTTCCAACAAAAAATTCAATTGAAAATGACGACAATGGCGACATCGTGTGGAATTTGTATGAATTGCATGCAGGTCGATATTAAATTTTGTCCTCTTTTAACAACCCATGAAAGTGACTTATGGAAATTATTTTTAGCTTTCAGAGAGCAGTTTTTCTTGCGTTTTTCAATGAAACACACGATCTGTTATAGTCACAGCCGTGATTTAACCAGTTTTAGAAACTTCAGAGTGTTTTCTATCCACACATACTAATCATATGCATATACTATATTCCTGGCATGAGTAGCAGGACGCTGAAAAGTTGCGCGATTTTTAACAGAATGTTCGAAAAAGGAGGGGGTAGAAGTAAGAGGTTTTTAATTTAAATGCATTCCAAGTGACTATCTCATGAAGCTGGTTGAGAGAATGCCAAGAGTGTGCAAAGCTGTCATCAAGGCAAAGGGTGGCTACTTTGAAGAATCTCAAATATAAAATACTCTTTTGGTTACTACATGATTCCATGTGTGTTATTTCATAGTTTTGATGTCTTCACTATTATTCGACAATGTATAAAATAGTAAAAAAAACTTTAAAAAACTTGAATGAGTAGGTGTGTCCAAACTTCTGACTGGTACTCTATGTATGTTTATGTGTGTGTGTGGTAACCCTAGCTGTCCCAGTTCTGCCCTCTGGAACGGGCTGAGTAGACGTGCCTGTTGATAGCTGGTGCTGCCTCTGGAGCTCTGTAGGAAGTCTCCACACTCTGACCAGGTGCCACCCACTCTCCCTCAATCTCTCTCTGCCTGTCGTCCACATTTAGCTCCCTCTCCATCCACATGGATGGAAATTTACCAAGACCAACGAAGAGGAGAGGTGACTAACCGTGTTATCAGTGCCGGCGTAGGTGGTTATTTTAAATCCTGCTGTTACGGGCAGCGGCCACAATGTGGCGATGATGAATACTGAATGACAATGTCACTGTGTCTTCATGTTTAGACCGAGCAACTGACTGCTGCGAGGTCCAGAAGACTCTTAAAGCCTCTAATTATCCCTCCTCTTTCCATTCCATGCTATGCTTAGTTCTGGCATGATGTTGGATTACGTTGTGCGAGGAGAATAATCTGACATCATCCGACACGCACTCCCAGGGAACTTGTCCAAGGACCCAACAGATATCTTGCTGCTGTTTTATGAGCTTGAGGCTCATGCCAAGCTCAACCACCCCAAGGTGGAGACAGTGCTAGAGCTGGATAACCTTGAGACCAAGGTGTTGGAGACGAGGGCAGGTGAAGAGGACACACCGTAGCTGACCCTCACCTTACATGACTTGTTCTCCTCATCCAGGCGTTGTTTGTTGTGATGAGTTTCTTCTGTTATGGACCCTCCTGCCCACTTCCCTTTGCTGTGTAAGAAGGCCTTGAGGATTGCTCTATCTCTGTACAGGAAATGGCCACAAGCAGACCTGGCCCGCTGCAGGTGTGCCCATCTCATCTTCCATTCCATCACAACAAAAAAATCTATAAATAAATAAATAACGCCTCACAATTTACAATTGGTCCACTAAACGGGTCCATCAGATACTGGATATGATCCAGTCAGATGTTTGCTGTGACAGAGCTCCAGTGTGTCCGTGCATAGGTTCCTCTCTCTCTCGCGCTCTTCCCCTCTCCCCTCTCAGCCAGCGTGTGTACAGCCTGATCCTGCTGTCACTGCCGAGCGGTGTGTCTAAGGCGGCGGCCCGTGTGCTGGAGGAGGATATGAGGGCTAATATGAGGATGGCCTGTCCATCATCACAGCCGCAGTGAGTCAGCACCAATCACGCCCCCGCACCCCCGCACTGTCATTACCACCCCTCATCCCTTCGCCCCCCTCCGCCCACTGATGCTGCCCTGAAAGCATCTCCTGTTTGTTTTTATCAATGGGCTTTCAGCACCACTTCAATTAGCAGATGCTTCCATTCACCATCCCCTTCCTGCCAATTTGAATGGTAATGTGCTGTACAAGCCATCACTCTGCTGTTGAACAAGCCATCACTCTGCTGTTGAACAAGCCATCACTCTGCTGTTGAACAAGCCATCACTCTGCTGTTGAACAAGCCATCACTCTGCTGTTGAACAAGCCATCACTCTGCTGTTGAACAAGCCATCACTCTGCTGTTGAACAAGCCATCACTCTGCTGTTGAACAAGCCATCACTCTGCTGTTGAACAAGCCATCACTCTGCTGTTGAACAAGCCATCACTCTGCTGTTGAACAAGCCATCACTCTGCTGTTGAACAAGCCATCACTCTGCTGTTGAACAAGCCATCACTCTGCTGTTGAACAAGCCATCACTCTGCTGTTGAACAAGCCATCACTCTGCTGTTGAACTAAGAGCTTTATTGAATGTTATTGAAGCATTACCAAGCTTTATGTTCACAGGCACATTTTCATATGCAGTTGCTACTCGAACCGCTGCCATGCAGATTTTCCATTACACCACCTTGAAATTGATACATTAAAACAATGGATGAACAAGTGCCTAAAAAAGGACAAGTTTACCCAAAATCCAGAAACTCCCAAGTGATTCCATACGTTTAAACTAGTTCAGTGGAGTTTTACCTCCCTCCCCCTCTCTCCCTGTAGTGCTGTCACGTGACTCGTGGAGTTTTACCTCCCTCCCCCTCTCTCCCTGTAGTGCTGTCACGTGACTCGTGGAGTTTTCCCTCCCCCCCCTCTCTCCCTGTAGTGCTGTCACATGACTCGTGGAGTTTTCCCTCTCCCCCTATCTCTCCCTGTAGTGCTGTCACGTGACTCGTGGAGTTTTCCCTCTCCCCCCTCTCTCCCTGTAGTGCTGTCACGTGACTCGTGACGTTGCTGGGTGCAGGCCTCGCTCCCTGTAGTGCTGTCACGTGACTCGTGACATTGCTGGGTGCAGGCCTCTCTCCCTGTAGTGTTGTCACGTGACTCGTGACGTTGCTGGGTGCGGGCCTCGCTCCCTGTAGTGCTGTCACGTGACTCGTGACGTTGCTGGGTGCAGGCCTCTCTCCCTGTAGTGCTGTCACGTGACTCGTGGTGTTTTCCCTCTCCCCCCTCTCTCCCTGTAGTGCTGTCACGTGACTCGTGACGTTGCTGGGTGCAGGCCTCTCTCCCTGTAGTGCTGTCACGTGACTCGTGACGTTGCTGGGTGCAGGCCTCTCTCCCTGTAGTGCTGTCACGTGACTCGTGACGTTGCTGGGTGCAGGCCTCTCTCCCTGTAGTGCTGTCACGTGACTCGTGGAGTTTTCCCTCTCCCCCTCTCTCCCTGTAGTGCTGTCACGTGACTCGTGGAGTTTTACCTCCCTCCCCCTCTCTCCCTGTAGTGCTGTCACGTGACTCGTGGAGTTTTCCCTCCCCCCCTCTCTCCCTGTAGTGCTGTCACATGACTCGTGGAGTTTTCCCTCTCCCCCTATCTCTCCCTGTAGTGCTGTCACGTGACTCGTGGAGTTTTCCCTCTCCCCCCTCTCTCCCTGTAGTGCTGTCACGTGACTCGTGACGTTGCTGGGTGCAGGCCTCGCTCCCTGTAGTGCTGTCACGTGACTCGTGACATTTCTGGGTGCAGGCCTCTCTCCCTGTAGTGTTGTCACGTGACTCGTGACGTTGCTGGGTGCAGGCCTCGCTCCCTGTAGTGCTGTCACGTGACTCGTGACGTTGCTGGGTGCAGGCCTCTCTCCCTGTAGTGCTGTCACGTGACTCGTGGTGTTTTCCCTCTCCCCCCTCTCTCCCTGTAGTGCTGTCACGTGACTCGTGACGTTGCTGGGTGCAGGCCTCTCTCCCTGTAGTGCTGTCACGTGACTCGTGGTGTTTTCCCTCTCCCCCCTCTCTCCCTGTAGTGCTGTCACGTGACTCGTGACGTTGCTGGGTGCAGGCCTCTCTCCCTGTAGTGCTGTCACGTGACTCGTGACGTTGCTGGGTGCAGGCCTCTCTCCCTGTAGTGCTGTCACGTGACTCGTGACGTTGCTGGGTGCAGGCCTCTCTCCCTGTAGTGCTGTCACGTGACTCGTGGAGTTTTCCCTCTCCCCCCCTCTCTCCCTGTAGTGCTGTCACGTGACTCGTGGAGTTTTACCTCCCTCCCCCTCTCTCCCTGTAGTGCTGTCACGTGACTCGTGGAGTTTTCCTTCCCCCCCTCTCTCCCTGTAGTGCTGTCACATGACTCGTGGAGTTTTCCCTCTCCCCCTATCTCTCCCTGTAGTGCTGTCACGTGACTCGTGGAGTTTTCCCTCTCCCCCCTCTCTCCCTGTAGTGCTGTCACGTGACTCGTGACGTTGCTGGGTGCAGGCCTCGCTCCCTGTAGTGCTGTCACGTGACTCGTGACATTTCTGGGTGCAGGCCTCTCTCCCTGTAGTGTTGTCACGTGACTCGTGACGTTGCTGGGTGCAGGCCTCGCTCCCTGTAGTGCTGTCACGTGACTCGTGACGTTGCTGTAGTGCTGTCACGTGAGGCCTCTCTCCCTGTAGTGCTGTCACGTGACGTTGCTGGGTGCAGGTGTAGTGCTGTCACGTGACTCGTGGTGTTTTCCCTCTCCCCCTTCTCTCCCTGTAGTGCTGTCACGTGACTCGTGACGTTGCTGGGTGCAGGCCTCTCTCCCTGTAGTGCTGTCACGTGACTCGTGACGTTGCTGGGTGCAGGCCTCGCTCCCTGTAGTGCTGTCACGTGACTCGTGACGTTGCTGGGTGCAGGCCTCTCTCCCTGTAAGGAATTTGAAATTATTTATGCTTTTACTTATCAGACTTAAGTACATTTTAGCAATTACATTTACTTTTGATACTTAAGTATATTTAAAACCAAATACTTTTAGACTTTTACTCAAGTAGTATTTTACTGGGTGACTTTCACTTTTACTTGAGTCATTTTCTATGAAGGTGTCTTTACTTTTACTCAAGTATGACAATTGGATACTTGTTTCACCCCTGCACAAAGTAACAAAGTTGTTTACAAAGTAAACAACAACCTACAAATATGTCTGACGATGAAAACTTGCGAGTGATGAAGAAAACTACTGGAGGGGCGCCCAGGTGTTATTTAACCATCATTATTTGAGCCTGAGTATTCGGATGAAGAATTGAGGCAAATTGAGCTTCAGACATCTAGCGACCATAGCAGTAGCTAGACCACAGCCCCAACCCATCCCCAGGATCAACACCCTTACAAAAAAGCATTGCAGTTTTGAAACTGCAGTAAAAGTGCTGTAACTGTATTTGACTGTGGTATTTTGCAGGCTGTCATTGCAGTTATACTGCACTCTAGCTGCAATAACACTGCAAAATGACTGTTATTTTGGACGCAGTATTTGCAGCATACTGCAGTTATACTGTCATCTTTTTTTCGTAAGGGCACAGACTGGTGGTGCAGTTGTGGCAATTGAGCTCCAATGCCGCGAATGAGGAATCTTTGTGCTGCAGATTATTCGAATATGTGACTACAATTCTTACAGAAATGGAGAAACGTGATGATGAGTTGCAGTTAGTTTGTTTTTGTGACGACAGGGATATTGCTGCCCACATAAACCCTGATGTCCTGAAAACATATGTACATGTTGGAGACAGCTGGGCCAATTGGACAGTTCTCTACCGGGTAAGTAGCTAAACTTTACTTTATAGAATGATCGCTTATCATTAACCTCTATGAATGGGTCGTTAGTGGATTTTATGTTTTCATATTAGCCCAAAACACTGAGTGTTCAAAACATGAAGAACTTATGCTCTTTCTTGACAGACAGACAGACAGACAGGGGGAGGGGGTTGTTGCAACTCAATATTAGGAATGTTTGGTAGCCTATGATAATTTATCGCAATGTTTCTCCCCTCGTCATAAATACATAGGGTACATACGCTAACCTGTAGAGCACCCAGGCCGATGTCTAAGCGATATGGTGCAATGGTAATAACACAATAAGGACACCTCGAACTTCAAGAATCAGGCTAGGCTACATACCTCGCATGCTTACTTTGTCGCTTTCTCTCCTCAAACGACTATTTGTATTTTGGCACTGCGCCAGAACCAGTCCATGGATCCAGTAACAACATCTGTATTTTTTTGTATCCTTCGGTTTTCTGTCCCCATCATTTCAGACACCATATCTCGTTCATATGCATCGTCGCTGAAGTGCTTGCTACACACGCAGTGATGCAATGTTGGCTGCAGGAGTATTTACATCGTATTTACCATATCGACTGGCTGCATCTCTTCATATCTTTTATCGGAAAACACTGAAATGTGGTGCCTTTTCCACCCTTTCCGGTATGTGGTGCCTTGATTTCCAGTATAAAGTGCAGTCCCGGACCAAATACCCAGCTTACTCTTGCTGCCATCTCTTTACTTTGCGTAACTAACTTTACCAGCGATATACCAGTGGCGACCCGTCATTCAGGGCAGGTGGGGCTGTTTTGAGCGCCACATTTTTAGCAACAACAAAAATATATATATGTTTATTTTGGGGGGGCTTGCCTGTTTTGCATGTTATATTGGTATTAATACGTGTCACATACCAGTTTGCAAACAATGTAAAAAAATATATATAATAGAGTTAATAAAGCCAAATACAAACATGGACTCTTTTTTGTTTTCTTGAGTAAGGGAGCTCCAAAATGAAGGTGTTTCAGCCTAGCTCAGTGCTTTCTGTGGTGGTGGGGCAAGCCAGCAGAAAATACAGAGTGCTGCATCGTGATTGGCTCAGTGTTCTGTCACTCATGGGGACACTACGTCACCGCCAAGTCTAAGGGTAGAGCTCGAAAATTCTAGCCCCTTGGGTGCTGCCATATAGTTATATTAGAAGTACCCATCCAAGAGGGCTCAAGGTCATTTGTCACAGATAAAATTACGTCAAATCACGTTATATCTACAGTAGCTTTGATTGGACTGAGGTCAATATCATACTTAGCTAGCAGTCATCATCATGAATCATGTCAACAAATCTACTGGCAAATACTTTGTAATCCTTGTCATATGAAGAGAAATAATGAAGAGAAATTATAGATAAAACGTATCGGTGCTCATCGGCCATTAACATTAATGGTTTGGAAGGAATCAGTGGCCAACTGCAAGCATTGCAAAGCAATCATTAGCCTGCTATTCAGCAGAGTGGCTGTGTGGTCCCAAGTCTAAGATTAAGGGTTTATTTTCCTAGTTTAAAATTATAAACATTCAACATTGGCCATGCTGTCAATGAAGCATTATTTGTGCCGCGTTCAAAACAACAGTTAACTCGGAACTGCAAAATCTGACTTTAGTGAGTTCAAGACAACTGAGAACTCGGGGAAAATGAGCTACGACTGGGAAAATACGTTTTGAACTTTCATCCAACTCTGAATTGTAAATCGGGAACTCTGGCCTCTTTCTAGAGCTATGACCAAATATCACTGACGTCATCATGATTTGACCTTTTTTTTCTCTGAGTTCCCAGTTGTCTTGAAAGCACCATAAATCCAGAGAATGCCAGACTTTGATGACAAAGTTTGATGACAAAATTTGCCCACTAAGGATCGCTGTGCCACCTTCCTGTTCAAGTGAGCACATCACAACAAGGTGAGTCCAAAAATGTATTGTATGCTGCTGCATAAATTATGTAATATGCCAGCCACTGTAGCTAAGAAAGTAATACTGAGTGTATGTTGTGTAGTAAGTTGTTAGTAGCCCATGTGCCCCACCCTAATAATTTGGTTTATTTTCACATCTTAATTTCGCCTTCTGTTCTGACTTGGTGGTGCACATGTAGCCTATAACCAGTTTTTGAGAAATGTAATCATCGAACATTGTAAGAGCTTTCATTGTCTGCTTATATGCCCTCTTTATTTATTTTACGGTTCTGACTTGGTGTACAGGGAGAACACTGTAAAAACGGCCCAAGTTCTGAATGCTGTCGCTGTATATTTCAAAAGTGCTGAACAAATAGTTATATTGATTACGTCGGTCCTAGCTCGCTCATTAAGGTCTTAATCGAAATTACGGATTGCTTCTTATCTGCTTGTTGTCTCCAAATGTCATAGTTTGTACATTTCGATTGTCAGTAGAAACCACATTAGTTTAAGCAAGTCAGCCATATCTGCTATGTTTTTTTAAATGGCAGTAAATGAGGCTGAATGAACTGTTTCGCTGCCAGACAAGGCTCCGCTGATAGCCAGGTGTTGCAGTGGTAAGGTGTTAGGACTGCTGTTGGGACAGCTTTATGTAGGCCCTTACAGTTTGTGGGCACCGTTTGTCGTTTGTCGTTATAGTACAATTCATGTATTGTTTAGTGTTGTGTTGTGTAGTGGCTTTGCTGGCATGCATCCCACTTTTTTTTTTCGTCGCCCCACCAAGATTTACATGCAAAAATCGCCACTGGGTATACCTAAATCTATCAACATTCGCATCAGCTCGTCCCTCACGAGCTCCATATAAGGGAATACCGTGACGTTTCTAAGTACACATTTAATTACTCAAATCAGGTAATACTTTTGACAAAATAGTTACATCGGCCATATACTTTCAATAAAACAACGAATTTGTCCACACTGCGCGGATTTCAGAATAATGAATTCATTGTCAACGGAGCAGAGCAACGAGTCACGTGACCCGTTTTTTTGTTGTCCAAACACTTAAAAGACGCACCATATCCCCTCAGCCCTCAAATTAAGTGGACACTCTGATGACGTATGACGAGTATACACTTGCAGGGCAAGGGGGAAAGGAATGATGAAAGATTTTTTTAAAATTCAAATACAGTTCAACAATTTACATTCTTACATCATACAAAACAAAATGCAGGTATTAATGAGAAAATACTGAAAAAAAAAAAAAAAAACATTCTAATGCAATTGTAATCACTCTGAAAAAATCTTATTGTAATGATTTATGAAAATGTTATTCTTGTTATTGTTCACTAGAGTTAATGTTTTAATTAAATAGTTGAATTCAAAAAAAGAATTATGTAATGTTGGTATAGAATTTGGGAATTTTTGTTTGTGTATAAAGTATTTGGCAACAAGAATTTAAAAAGAACAATCATTTCAGTGGTCTTGTTATCATTGCAATAGTAACATATATATTTCATGTCAAAAACACAGGCAGTGTTCATAATGGTAAATAAGTATTTTGCAAGGTTTTCCCAAAATTCTGACACAAATTTACATTCAAAGAACAAGTGAGACAGATTCTCATCGGATATCATCAATAGCCACAAATGTGGATATCATAGAATTACATGGATATATCTTATGTACAATTTTGAAGTGCACCTCCTTAACTTGTTTGCTATACAATATTTGTAAGGCCTTAACCATGCATTTTTCCAGACAATGTCAGGAATAAGCATGTTCCAGAAAAACTTTCCTCTCGGTGTAAGTTGGTTTTGTGAATGAAGAATTTGTCTTATATATTTATTACAACAAGATCTCTCAAGTAAGCCCACGCCTTCCAATCTGAGTTCTGGATAAACTTTGTGATCGTTACCAAGGCTATGATGAGTTTTCATAAGTGTAGTTAGACCACTGGGAACGGCTTTGATCACAGAAATAAACTCTCTGAAAGGTATTGGAAACTCTTTCAATGTTATAAATTGTTCATATGTGAGAATATTACCCTTGTTGTTGAAAACATCAAGAACAAAGTCAATATTCCTCTCATGCCAGCTGGGGTAGAACAATGACTTATTCCTTACAGTTATGTCTGAATTATTCCACAAAAGAGTTTTGTGTGGTGAAAAATTGTGCAGGAAACATATTTTCCAGTCCTTTAAAGCTTGTTGGTGAAACCTAGCCAATTTAGCAGGTAATCTTTCAGGAATATAATTACATGTCAGTAAAAATTGAAGACCTCCCAATTTATTAATCACATTATTTGGAATGAAATACCATATTGAATCAGTATTGATAAAAAAATGTTCAACCAGTTTATCTTGAAAGTGTTATTTATGTCAACAAAATCCAACACAACACTTGATTTTTTTTAGTTTGAGACTTATTTTTCCAGATGAAGTCAAGAAAGGTCTTATTGATCTCTTGTCAAAGGGGGGTACACAAAAGGAGACAGTCCCTCTGCCTTGGACAGAAGTACTCTCCCAAGTATAGAAAGATCTCTTTGTAGCCAATTATTAAATATATTTTTAGTTCTCTTAATTTTAGGAGAGAAATTCAAATGTTGTCTGACTAAGTGGTTTTTTGACAGAAAAATTCCTAAATATTTAACACAGTCCTTTACAGGAATATTTTATATTTCTTTATCATCAGAGTCAAATAAACATAAGATTTCACATTTAGAAACATTCAGTATTAATCGTGATAAAATAGAAAATGCAGTTATAGCATTATGGGCATGTGCTGGTCTTTGTCTCTTAAGAAAAGAGTAGTATCATCAGCCAGTTGGGAAATTTTGATTTCTTTGTTAAAAATGGTTAAGCCATACAAATGTGCATCATTCAGAATATCTAGAGATAGAAGTTCCACAACCAAAATGAATAAAAATGGCGAAATTGGGCATCCCTGTCGTACACTTCTGTTGATACTGAATCCTTTGGAAGTATTAAGGTTTAGTAGCACAGAACAATTTATAATGTTGTGAAACATGCGAAGTACTTTAATAAAATGTTCACCAAATCCAAAAAGTTTAAGAGAACATAAAGAGAAATTCATGTTCAATTGTGTCAAAGGCTTTACAGAAGTCCAAAAATAAGACAACCGCATCTGAGTCAATTGCATCTGAATAATCTATAAAGTCCAAGACTAAAAGAATGTTAGAATTTATGTGACGGCCCCCTGGGGCGGCAGGGTAGCCTAGTGGTTAGAGCGTTGGACTAGTAACCGGAAGGTTGCGAGTTCAAACCCCCGAGCTGACAAGGTACAAATCTGTCGTTCTGCCCCTGAACAGGCAGTTAACCCACTGTTCCCAGGCCGTCATTGAAAATAAGAATTTGTTCTTAACTGACTTGCCTGGCTAAATAAAGGTAAAATAAAAAAATAAAAAAAATAAATCCTGTTTGAGTCTCATTTATAATGGTATCTATTCCTTTCTTTAATCTTTTGGCATAAACCAGAGCAATCAATTTGTAATCAATATTTAATCAAGTAATTGGTCTCCAATTGTCAATGAGAGAAGGGTCTTTATTGGGCTTCGGAATCAATGAAATAAGGCAATGTTTCATAGTGGAGACCATTTCCCCATTTTTAATACAATCTTGAAACATATTGAAAATCGAGTCTTCTAGTAACTCCCAAAACTGTCTATAGAATTCAACTGACAGGCCATCAGGGCCAGGTGATTTCCCTTTTTTCATTGAATTCAGAAACCTCTCTAATTTCTTCAATTGACACAGGTGAATCGCAAACTGAGTGGAAATCATCCTCAATCACAGGGACATAATTCTGAATGTGGCAAATGTAGCTTTCACAACCATCTTCCTGAAATTGAGAGCTGTAAAGGTTTTCATAAAAGGAATTGACAAATGATGATATTGCAATGGGATCTTTGACTTAAAACATCATTAATTTTGAGTGCAGTTATAGATTTTCTTTTGTAGTTTCTCTTTTCAAGTGCATAAAAAGTAACTAGTGTTTCTTTCCCCCTCTTCAATCCACTTTGCTCTTGACCTTACAAAGGCACCCATTGCCAGATCCGTGTAAAGCTGTTCTAATTCTAGTTGTAAAGATTTGAATACAGGCTCCTCTTCTTCAGACAAATTATCTTTCTTCAGAAAACTGTCAAGCTTGCTCATCATCTCCTTTTCTCTAAGGTTCTTTAATTGCATCAGCTCTTTGGCGCGTTTAATGGCTACCACTCTGACTCTATATTTGAAAAATTCCCATCTACTTCCATGACCCAAGTCTTTTCTTGCATAAAGGAGGAATGATTTGTGAATGGGCCACCCTTGGCCGGAAATTCGTCACTCGTTCATCCCGCGATGATTGTGTTTTTAGCCACCGGTAGTTTTATAAGCGCATGTCTATATATAATTATTAATATACGCCTACTGTATGATAGTTAGCTAACTAACGTTAGCCTGTATAGCTGGAACTTCTGAAGAAGGAAAATTATTTATTTCTACAATTTCCAAAAGATAACCAAACAAAAACATGTACTTTTTACGAGACGTGTTTGTGCCGTCATGTGCATTAGAAGCACAATGTAACTTATTTGCATTCGTTTTTACTTACACTTGTATGTTGACTTCTCCATTGATGTTGTTTTTAAGTTTTCGCTGACTTTTCTTAGCAGATGTACAATCGTTGCAAATTGAATTATGGTGTGTTTCAGGCCCCGGAGTGAACATACGTGTACACCTGCAAAGCCGACTAAAACGAGGGCTGAGGGGCTTACGTTGCAAACTGCCCTTGCTTGGCTAATCATTTGGACCGCCCGCCAAGATGGCGACAGGGATTTCCCCAAGGGCATAAGGCAAGGGATGAGGGTGTGTCTTTTCAGTATTTGGACCGCCACCCGGTGTTCCAGCATAGCACTACATCACAGCACTACAGGGAGAGATGGGGAAACTCCACTGAACTAGTTTCAATGTATGGATTCACATGGAAGTTTCTGGATTTTGGGAAAACTTGTCCTTTAAATCAATATACATCAAAATCACATTTGAGTCTTCCTCAACAACTCTAACACTTGCTGTCGTGACATTCCCAGACTAACTATAGACATTAAAAGCCCATTCATATGCATACCTGGACTCTGAGGCCATCATCACAAGTGGACTGCGGCAGCATGAATGTGTTTGTTGTCTCCTCTCCGGCCTGAGGACTTCCCTGAGATGGAGATCTTGTGGCAGCTGACCTGCGCCTGGAACACAGGCATCCTGCTTTACAGCCTGGCCGAGTACCCTGAAGGGTGGTGTGGCCTGGGCATGAGCTTCCTCTGCCGCCTGGGCTCCCTGCAGGTGAGCTACCAGACACAGGTACTACTGACTGACTGAGGGAGGAGACAGCAGTGGAGCGTGACAGGACTGAGTCAAATGAGAGGTTTTGGCCCATGGAATACTGAATTGTAATTTTTAAAAATGTAATCTTTATTTAACTAGGCAAGTCCGTTAAGAACATTCTTATTACTGATAAGATGTCTTAAGAAAAGTTTGGTTGTATACCTGTAAATGAAAAGAGATATAGACCTAGCCATTTTGTTTCTTAGATTGCTAATATCCAGTATTGTTTGTCCACAGATATCAGATCTGTACACAGGTCCTGGATAGTCTGGACAAAGTCAAGAAGAACCTCATCTTGGAGTAGTGATTTGAGCTGATAGAGCTTTGCAGAGCTCTTTTACTGTCTGGCACCTGATATTATTCATGTGGTAGCTGTGATGGTAGTTTACTATATGATGTCTCACTGGTTCTTGTATGACTGGTCTCCAGTTTAGTCAGCTCCTCCAGGATGTCAGTTGCATCCTGTCCTCCCCCAATATTTCCCTCACTTTCCCTATGGAGAGTTCAGATAACCGTTTCTAGTTAATGTTTTGGTACTTCTGCACATGAATGGACTTTATTTTAAGCCTCTTGCATATATTACATTCATATGAATTTTACATGTAAAAATTAAATTTGTCTCAATTAAACAAATCATCTTAAACTGCCAATACCAGTGGACTCAAATAAAACACATCAAAATCATATAACCGAGTCACATATTTTATTATTTTCAAACAAATAAACTCTTGTCCAGTCCAAAACAAAACCCCAAACAAAATAGGTTGCAGGACTGTTCCCTCATGACTAGGACAGGGAAGACCGTTCAGGCCAGCGTCCTGATAGGCTCTACCACCTGTAGTGTGACAGGAAGGAAAGTACTGTACAATCAAAGGGTTCGCAAGCACTTACTGCACAGGTGCGCTGTCAAACAACTCATCACCCAAAGGACAAACCATAACCCGACCGACCCCACCCCCCCAGAGCTCATGTCTCTCTCACTGGAAAAAATACCCTCATCAATTATACAAACACAAGAGGCATTTCGGTTCAATCTTGTTCTACCGCAATAGAAATAATACAATTAAATCTAGTTCTTTGGGCTTTATTGACATGGCTGACCGAGAGGTATAAATACCAGACGTTAACAGTCTGGTGTTTAGTTGAAACACAGCTGAGGAGCAGTTCTAAATGAGAATGATCAATGCACCTCATGGTTTCTGGAATATCACCTTGTAGGTTGCTGCCTGTGTCTCTTCATTTTTTTACATAATGGTTTAATTCTATACACCCAGACACCATTTTCCACAAGAAATAACATGTAGACAGGCCCTACTTGAGGGAATTACATTCCCAACTGACAAACATTTTTCCAATAGGCAGCTGAAGATTTGTCTATAGAGAAATACCAACATTACAGCACATTTGTATGGAAATTATATCTCAGAATAGCTCAGTTTACTTACCTGACATTTGTGATCTAGAAAACATGTTTTGCCCCAGTTTGTTTCACACATGCATGAAGCACAGGTGAGGGGGATCTGCTGGGGGCATATTTACATTTGACAGCTACCACACCCTTTGAAACAGTCTGTATGCAGTTTATAAATGGCTCTGTTCCCTTCGGTTATTCCCTGAACTCTGGTTTTGACACAGGTAATGACAGCTGGTTTAGCAGTGGTGCCTGGCAGGTGGGCACACCTGTTCAGAAAATGCCTTCAGGTACAGGTGCTTTAGGGGGAAGTAAGGGACCCAGAGGGCTAGGTGACAACTTCCTGTGGGCATATAGAAGATGGTCTGGCTCTCAGGTATCTGAGGAAAACCCATTCCCCTCTACCAAAAAAAAGGTGGAAAATCTAAACGTTCACAGGGTAGGGAGCCACAGCATTCCTTATTCTTCAACAAGTCCCCTCGCATGTACACAAACACACAGTGCCAAGATCCGCAAAGGGAGATGGGGCAGGTCATTTCAATCCTGTTGAATCCATAGAGCCAACTCAGGCAAGGGTTTACCACAGAAGTGGTCTTCACAAAGCTTCACCGCATCATAAGATAGACATATTACATTCGCTTATTAAATAGTTCAATGCAAATGCCTTTAAAATCACTCAGATCGTTCAGTCAATTACTCTCATTCACATTTAACAGCTTTGAACTCTCCATGTCTCCTTTCAAACATGGCATTTCAGTCACAGGGGAAATTAAATCTGCGTGTTAGATTCCTGAGCTGACCTTGCTCGCCCCAGACATGCCATGGGTTCATAACACAGTGGTTCAACACATGCCCAGAACTCATTCAAAAAGGATTTAAAAACGTTAGATACACAGAGCATATACAGTGTATTCAGAAAGTATTCAGACCCCTTTGACTTTTTCTACATTTTTAAGTCACAGCCTTATTCTAAAATTGATTAAATACTTAAATCTACACACCATAACCCCATGACAAAGCAAAACGTTTTTTTATTTTTATGTATGTATGTATGTATATATAAATAAAAAACAATGATAACACATTTACATAAGTATTCAGAACCTTTACTCAGTACTTTGTTGAAGCACCTTTGGCAGCGATTACAGCCTCAAGTCTTCTTGGGTGTGATGCTACAAGCTTGGCACTCCTGTATTTGGGGCGTTTTTCCCCATTCTTCTCTGCAGATCCTCTCAAGCTCTGTCAGGTTGGATGGGAAGCGTCACTGCACAGCTATTTTTAGGTCTCTCCAGAGATGTTCGATCGGGTTCAAGTCCAGGCTTTGGCCGGGCCATTCAGAGACTTGTCCCGAAGCCACTCCTGCGTTGTCTTGGCTGTGTGCTTAGGGTCGTTGTCCAGTTGGAAGGTGAACCTTCGCTCCAGTCTAAAGTCCAGAGTGCTCTGGAGCAGGTTTTTATCAAGGATCTCTCTGTACTTTGCTCCGTTCATCTTTCCCTCGATCCTGACTAGTCTCCCAGTCCCTACTGCTGAAGAGTGGCTTCCATCTGGCCACTCTACCATAAAGGTCTGATTGCTGGAGTGCTACAGAGATGGTTGTCCTTCTGGAAGGTTCTCCCATCTCCACAGAGGAACTCTGGAGCTCCGTCAGAGTGACCATTGGGTCCTTGGTCACCTCCCTGACCAAGGCACTTCTCCCACGATTGCTCAGTTTGGCCAGGCGGCTAGCTCTAGGAAGAGTCTTGGTGGTTCCAAACTTCTTCAATTTAAGGCCACTGTGTTCTTGGGGACCTTCAATGCTGCAGAAATGTTTTGGTAGCCTTCCCCAGATCTGTGCCGCGACACAATCCTGTCTCTGAGCTCTACAAACAAATCCTTCAACCATGGCTTGGTTTTTACTCTGACATGCACTGTCAACTGTGGGACCTTATATATACACACACAGTTTTGTGCCTTTCCAGACCATGTCTAATCAATTGAATTTCCCACAGGTGGATTCTAATCAAGTTGTAGAAACATCAAGGATGATCAATGGAAACAGGATTCACCTGAGCTTAATTTCAAGTCATAGCAAAGGGTCTGAATACTTAAGTAAGGCATTTCTGTTTACACAACTTTCTAAAACTGTTTTTGCTTTGTCATTATGGGGTATTGTGTGTTGATTGAGAAAATGTATTTAATCCATTTTAAAATAAGACTAATGTGAAAAAAAGTCAAGAAGTCTGAATACTTTACGAATGCAATGTAGGTTTTAATCAAACCCCTCTTTAGTGTTATTTTGGGTGGGGGGGGGGGGGGGGGGGGGAAGGGGACAATCCAAAAGCAGGTTAAATTGCCTCTGTTAGGACATCCAATACAAGTATTGTCTTGTTCTACCCGTTTTTAAGGCCACCTTCGTGATGGCATATTCAGGACAGTACCATGTGACCATTCAATCAGAAGACACACTCCTCTTGGAAGGTAGAGAGTGTAATAGGGTGATCTGCTGCTCAACGTGGGTGAGGGAGCTATGGCTGCCTAAATCCAATCCAATCTTAAATTACAACAGGAAAAGGGTCAAAAAGAATACAAAGGGAAGATAGAAATCCACAGAAGTGCGATGCGTTTGTCTATTGCACTCACAAGTTAGACCTCCTGGAAGTCAGGAGACAACGCAGAAAAAGTGAACATTTAAAATATGGAACTTTCTTTTTTTTTTGTCAATTATTTATAGCTTCCCTCAAAGTACAGGTAGTAATATAACAATTTGTATTTGATGTAAGGCAGTTTGGTGTTTTGCAGAGAGCCCCGTTACACTTCTCTACCCCCATCCTTTACACAGAGCAGCTAAAAACCACAAGCAAAAAAATCCCCCCTCCAAAAAAACAATCTAACAGCCCTCCAAGTAGACAATTCTAGTGAAGTGTAAAACGTGTAGTTTTTAATATGTAGTAAAATCGCAGTAGGATTTGATGATTTACCTTGTGATTTCATTATATAAATGTAGAGATTCATAACTAATTTCTTCCATTGGTTCTGCGTCCCAAGAGGTCTGTATCAGCTGCAGCACCAACAACTGGCAGCTGATCAAACAGCAAGCTGGTAGATCACCAGTCTGTAGGCTTCTCCACCAATTTCTTCAGTAATTACAAAGAAGAGCGATAACTCCAACAGTACCATCAGCTGGGCTTGATATTATCCAGTCCTTGTAGAAAAAAACCCGAAGTGGTCTTTGCTTCTCATCTTGCGTGTCTTTTTTAAAAATGTGATTTGATGAACATTTACAGTGTTCCAACTTGTATGATTGGTCTGCAACTTCTCCTGAATCCCTAACTCCTCCTCACTCCAGCGTCGTCTGTAAAACATTCTGATCTTCAACTGTCAGTCCCATTTCACAAAGAACGATTCATTTTGCTTTTCCCTTGTTTTGTTTTAAAATGACAAATTCATTTGAAATGGCATTTCCAGTCTTGAATGGATTTGCTGAGAAACTCATGCAGGGGTGTGCACAGTCACAGAAATGGTGATAAGACTAGTTTTCATTTGAGATTAACATAATGATGACACTAAAACTTGATATGAAACATATCTGCAAAAAAGGGGGAGGGAGGAGCTCTTCGGGGGATGGGCGGGGTGTCGGGAGGGGGGTTCTCTGCGCCAACAGAGGGGTACAGCTGGGGAGCTCAGAGCTTCTCTGAAGAAGGTATCCAGATGTAGGGGCCCGACTGTTCCTCAATGATCATCTTGATTTTGTTGTAGATCTCCTCTAGCGAATCACCCTGTACAATGGCTAGAGAGAGAGAGAGAGACACACACAAATGAGTGCATCAAGATTCCTACTCGCACTACAATACAAGCTCATCTAAAATATTTAGCATCTGTGAATTTTTTTTTAAACTAGTGGACTTACCTGTGAAAAATTCTCCAAACTCTTGTTCAAGCTTAATTGCTTTATCAAAGACTTTATTAGCTTGTTCGTAAGTCTGTCTCTTATTCATGTCCCTGCAACACAAGACATGATTGTGCAGTACAGGAAGTGATTGTTGTATGGAGTTAACAGTAAAAGTGCAATGCTTTTAACAGTTTATTAGTTCCAACACACACTTACATAAGAGCTTCAATGGATTTTGGTTTGATGAAAATTGCGATGGAATAAAGTTGTGCTTGTTGAAGTCGCTTTATAGCGTTCCCAGACACGTCCAGGATACAATGTTTTCCCTGCAGGAAGAGGAAAGAGAGAACGAGCAGGTCAGTATGAAACTACCCCATACTCTATCAGGCTCTACATCCCATTAAGAATGAATCAGAAATTAACCCTGGATGCAAACTTGTGAGGACCCAAAAAGGTGACAGTTTTTCCACACAGAAACATGCAGAAAATCTATACACCGTAAGAATCTGTCTATTTTCAGAGTGGGGTTATCACAATACCAACATTTTACTAACGATGTGATCCCAGGCCAAGTATCACGATACCAAGTAGTATTGTGATACCAGATTTAGCTTAAAATTAAATTGATTAAGCATATGCATCCTACCTTTGAAGAATCTTTTTGAGTAGGCTATCACTTTTCTGTTTGTCCTGTGCCATCCAAATTTGTGCATAGCCAAGGTACCATGTTGTTAGCTAGCTAGCCAGGTAACATAACTAAACAGGGTTGTTTGCAGTAGAAAAGGGAGAAAGGAGCATAACTTCTGACTGGTTTGGCCTAGAAACTTTCAGTGATATAAAGGCGCAAGCATTACTGTCACTGTGCTCCGTTTTTCCTATATGGCTGCGTGACAGCAAAGCCTAGCAGACTGGCCTGCTTGCTCTAACAGGAGAATTGAAAAAGATACTTATCCACTTAGCTCGCGCTGCGAGCCGCTCCAATAACTAAACAAATATAACAGAAGCCTCATCACTTGTCTGCACACCCTCAGCTCGCCATCACGGCTAAATAACATTTCAACCTGATGGAGATGCGCAGACAGAATGGACAGAGAGAAGCAGCTGAGGAGGCTAATGGCTCGCTAGGCTGCTCACAGCAGTCACCGGTGAGACCGGATGAAGCATTTTGATATAATCTCTCGTGGACCGACTACATGCCAAACTTTCGCGTGAGGATTTTACTTCTGGGTAACCAAGATTCATTCTGATGACATATCGGAAATCACGCTCTGAACTTAGTTTGATATCCTATTTGAGGGACGCATTCTGTGCTCAGTCATTCATTTAGTCGAGAAACAAAATGTAAAAATGTAATGTAAATGTGAGTCATTTAGCAGACGCTCTCATCCAGAGCGACTTAAAAAGTCAGTGCATTCATCTTGAGATAGCTAGGTGGGACAACCACATATCAAAGGCAAGTACATTGTTCCTCTATAAAGTAGCTATCAGTTGAGATAGTAATGGGCAGGGGAAGTCACATATATTTAGTGATCTCACAGGGAGAAGACAAGATCTGTGAGTCTCTTATCTCAATGGGTGCTGAGCACCTGCTGTCAGACCCCACGCATACTTATTTTATGTTGAATACGGATCTACACGACTCATGTGGATGACCTATTGAGATCAAACCCGGCAAATATCGCAGAAAAGTGACGAGTTTGCATCCCTGTATGCTGTACATTTAATGGTGTGTGTGTGTGTGTGTGCCTCCATACCCTCTCAGCCACTGCTCTGACAGACAAGATGCTGGTCCCATAGAGGTTCTCGTTGAACTGGCCCGCCTCAATGAACTTATTATCCTGAATGTCTTTCTCCATCTGCTCCCGCGAGCCCACAAAGTGGTAGTCCTGGCCGTCCATCTCGTTCTCCCGCTGCGGACGTGTCGTGTCTGCACAGAGAGAGGGACCAGTTCAACTGACGGTTAGAGAGCGTGGTCACTAAAACACAGGGTTGCCATACACTGCTGTGATAATGTGATGCATGTTGCGGAGTGGTCTACTCACGAGGAACGCAGGAGCCAAACTTGTGAGAGAACTCTGAAATCAGGTCATCGTTAACTCGGTCTTTCATTGGGCCTAAGATGATCACAGGCCTCGTGTAATGAACTGCAAACAAGAGGAGAGGAAGCAGGTCAGAACTAATGTCTGCAAACACTGGAATAAAGATAAGCATTAATGGTCGCCAACCCTCTTCTACACAGAGAACAAATATATACGCATATTATACTTACTCTCCTGTCGAATCACTGGCTCGTATGAGAGAATTGTGTCTTCCTGGCCCTCTGAATAGCAGAAAGGAAGAAGAAGGTATGTCATCTTTATTACAATCCCATGACAATGGATGACCAGATGTGGTTGATAGTGGTTTAAAGGCAGTCTTTTCATGCAGTCACATTTTCCATAAGAGAAGGTTTTCCTACTAAGTGCCAGATACCACCTCAGTGGAATGCCAGCTAACTATCTTAGATACAAGGAATTTTTAAAGAATTGTTGGAGAAAAACACGGTTGCTTACTTGAGCTGCTTTCACTGTCGCTGGTGTTTGACGTCAGGCATTCTGCAAGGAGAGGAACATGTTTAGGGTGGGGGAAGTTTAAACCTGTCACTGGTTGTAGTAGCCACAATCATTTTGGTGAGAAAAAAATATATATGTTCACCACCAGTCTCAGAACATCAAGGAAATAACGAAACCCCCCGTTGTCCCACTGCTTAACCCCAAAGAAAACAACAGCCTTGTTCAGAGTGACATCACTCTCTATAGGGGGAAGTGGTTGGAGGTGGCAGCAATAGGAAATGAAGTGTTTCCTTTCACAAAGTCCCAACTGACCCTGCGGTCCCTTGCCTGTTTCCTACGGAGGGGCCTGAATCTGGGACGTCACATACAATGTCAGGGACAAGCAAAAGAAAACCGTGGCGGTTAACAAGGATGCATCGGCACTGGGCAGTCAGCTCGGCTGGCTAACAGGGTTAAAACAGGATAGGAAAAGCAAACCCTGTCCAGTAAGTGAAGGGAGGGAGATACTAGGTTCTTCCAAGTAATCACTCTGACAATGCCATGCTAAACTTTTATAGTCAAATCCCTACAGGGGAGGAGGAAGTCAGACGAGGTCTAACACTTGTACTCTTATCCTAGGATGTGTGTGTGTGTGTGTGTAAGCAAGAGAAAGTGCATGTGTGTGTTGCAGCCATTGCCAGTCGGGTCTGCATTGAACAGGCATTTAGCTCGGCGCTCTGGGGACAGCAGCTGCAGCGTGCCAGTCCAACCACACACTTACTCAAACTCTTTGATCCATAAAAGTCATCGCTTAACCCTGGGAAGTCCTGAGTGTCCCGACAGGTGAGAGCAGAAACAGAGAGAGAAGAGGCAGACAGGAAGAAGAAGAGGTTAGTGAGCGCTGGCCGAGAGCAAGGGAGGTGTGCTGTGCTGCTCGCTGGAAGGCAGGGAGATGGGGGGGACCAACACAAGGCACTGTGCTCCCTAAACCCTACTCTATTCCCAGTGAAAACCAATGCCCTTTTCAATTAGACACAGTCAGTCCCATTAAGAATGGGATTTAGACCCATTGGTCTTAATGCTTTTTAGTGCTGCCGTCCAGGTAATGTGATTCTACCTGGGCAGCAGTAAATAGTGGGGGTGTATCAAGGCCTCTAGAAGCAGTACACGGTTACTGTGTTAGTGCAGCCAGACACACACATGCCCTGGCAGCCAGCAGAACACACCTGGAGTCTCCACCAGAGGACAGACAGACACCAGAGAGAGGCCGACACCTGAACCCCAGGCCTGGGTCTGTGTGGGTCCTCTCTGGGTGATTAAATGAGAGGAGAAAGACAGCCACGGTCTGCTCCCAGAGGTGAGTGGAGAGATGAAGCGAAAAGCAAAACCCTCTTATCACACGTTGGGTACTCACGTTCAGACTCCAACTCCTGCACAATATTCTCCTTGCTCTTGTAAAACGGGAACTTGTGTGAGAGGTTGAAGCTTTTTTTGCGCTTTATTTTGATTGACTGCTTGGAGATGTGCATGATGATGGGGGGGGCAATGGGGGGATGAAACAAAAAACACAACAGAATGTTTTTGTTCAACGAGGACACCAAACACACATGCAAAATGAAATAAAACAGACAAATCTATACAAATGTAACAATAAATTAAGGAAGATAACCAGGGTGAAATGAATGGTACACTTATGCAAGGGGGAGATGCTACTTCCATTTTTATCCTAGAAACGGTATATAGAAGCTGAAATTGCTTTCTTATATCATTACAGGAGTGTGAATGACAGGGTCAAAATATTACATGAACATCATGTGATAACACTTAGCCAATCAATAATTGACCA
>NC_092177.1:29755973-29770973 GCF_045791955.1 Oncorhynchus clarkii lewisi | reverse complement strand
GTGTCGTCTGCAAACTTGATGATCGAGTTGGAGGCATGCATGTCCACATAGTCATGGGTAAACAGGGAGAACAGGAGAGGGCTGAGAATCCACCCTTGTGGGGCCCCAGTGTTGAGGACCAGCGGAGTGGAGATGTTTCCTATCTTCACCACCTGGGGGCGGACAGTCAGAAGGTCCAGGAGCCAGTTGCACAGGGTGGGGTCGAGACCCAGGGTCTCAAGCTTAATGATGAGTTTGGAGGGTACTATGGTGTTGAATGCTGAGCTGTAGTCAATGAACAACATTCTTACATAGGTATTCCTCTAGTCCAGATGGTTAAGAGCAGTGTGCAGTGTGATGGCAATTGCATTGTCTGTGGACCTATTGGGGCAGTAAGCAAATTGAAGTGGATCTAGGGTATCAGGTAGGGTGGAGGTTATATGATTCTTGACTTGCCTCTCAAAGCACTTGATGATGATGACAGAAGTGAGTGCTACGGGGCGATAGTCATTTAGTTCAGTTACCTAGTTCAGTTACCTTCGCTTTATTGGGAACAGGAACAATGGTGGCCATCTTGAAGCATGTGGGGACAGTAGACTGGGATAGGGATTGATTGAATACATCCGTAAACACACCAGCCAACTGGTCTGCGCATGCTCTGAGGACGCGGCTAGGGATGCCGTCTGGTCTGGCAGCCCTGCGAGGGTTAACGCGTTTAAATGTTTTACTCACGTCGGCCACGGAGAAGGAGAGCCCACAGTCTTTGGTAACAGGCCGTGTAGGTGGCACTGTATGGCCTCAAAGCGCGCAAAGAAGTTGTTTAATTTGTCTGGGAGCAAGCTGTCTATGTCCACGACAGGGCTGGTTTTCTTTTTGCAATCCGTGATTGTCTGTAGACCCTGCCACATAAGTCTCATGGTTGAGCCGGTGAATTGTGACTCTACTTTGTCGCTATACTGACGCTTTGCTTGTTTAATTGCCTTGAAGGGAATAACTACACTGTATTTTGTTATGTTTAAATCGTCACAGAGCGTACGACATCTCCAATGCACTTCCTAATAAACTCACTCACTGAGTCAGCGTATACGTCGATATTATTGTCTGAGGCTACCTGGAACATATCCCAGTCCATGTGATCAAAGCAATCTTGAAGCGTGGAATCTGATTGGTCAGACCAGGGTTGGATAGACCTAAGTACGGGCACTTCCTGTTTTAGTTTCTGGCTACAGGAGGGGAGCAACAAGATGGAGTAATGGTCAGATTTGCCAAATGGAGGGCGGTGGAGGGCCTTGTAGGCATCACACAAGTTAGAGTAGCAGTGGTCCAGTGTTTTGCTCGAGCGGGTACTACAAGCAATGTGCTGGTAGAATTTAGGTAGGATGGTTCTCAAATCAGCTGTTAAAATCCCCAGCGACAATAAATGCAGCCTCAGCATATATGGTTTCCAGTTCACATGGAGTCCAGTGAAGTTCTTTCAGGGCCGTCGAGGGGGGGGGGGGGGTATATACGGCTGTGACTATAATAAAATAAAAAATTATCTTGGGAGATAATGCGGTCAGCATTCGATTGTAAGGAATTCTAGGTCAGGTGAACAAAAGGACTTGAGTTCCTGTATGTAGTTTTTGATTCCACCACAAGTTGTTAATCATGAGGCATACACCCCTGTCCTTCTTACCAGAGAGATGTTTGTTTCTGTTGGTGCGATGCGTGAAGAAACCGGGTGGCTGAACCGACTGACAACATATCCCGAGTAAGCCATGTTTCCGGAGAATGTTACAATCTCCGATGTCTCTCTGGAGGGCAACTTGTGCACAAATTTTGTCCACCTTGTTGTCTAGAGACTGGACATTGGCGAGTAATATGCTGGGAAGCGGTGGATGGTATGCTCACCTTCTAAGTCTGACCAGGAGGCCGCTCCGTCTGCCTCTCCTGCGCCGACAACGTTGTTTTGAGTCGGCCTCTGGGATTAGATCCAATGTCCAGGGGAGGTCTGAACAAAATATCCGCTTCGGGACAGTCGTATTCCTGGTCGTAATGTTGGTAAGTTGACGTCGCTCTTATATCCAATAGTTCTTCCTGGCTGTATCTATGTACTAACACTTAAGATTTTCTGGGCTAACAATGTAAGAAATACATTAAAAAAACAAATTACTGCATAGTTTCCTAAGGACTTGAAGCGAGGCGACGATCTTGCTTTATGAAGTGATGTGAAGTGAACCCAGTCGACTACTAGCGTCTCCTGGCCATTGAATGTGTGGCTCAGCACTCGGGTGAGAGTGGTGGTTCAGTAGCGGCTCTTTTCAGCCTGATTGATTACCTCAGGACCAGATGGAGCTTCATCATGTCTCTTCCTCACACATCCACTAATATCTCCTGTCAGGCCATTGATTATGCAGATTAATTAAGTAGGTTCAACATGGAACTCAAACAAGATTTTTTCCAAAGGAAGCTAGCCACTCCAACACATTTGAAAGCCAGTCCAACCCGTTTGAATGGATGACCATTTGTCATGGTGTATAAATCTACTGCTTCCTGATACATGAATCCACCTAAGCCTCCTCATTAAACATGCACTCAACAAGATCAAAACCAGCAGACACTGATTGAAAAACAAGTACTCGTGATGAGAACCATGTAAACGTCAGAACCACAATGGTGTTAGTGGAGTGCCGCAACCAACGTTTGTATCTGGAGTCCTCACCACATGAGATAAGGCATGATAAAGCAAATACACGTGGAAGCAAAACATTGATTCCAACAGTATTGTGTCAGAGGTTCCACATTGACAGTAACATACTGGACAAGATGCCATTCATTCCATTGAGTGATAACCTACCACATACCATTGCCTCTGAAGTCACCACGATCGACATACTAAGGGACATTCAGTACGTGTCAACTTCAAAAAGGTTATACTTTTAGAACAGAGTTGCTTGTTGTGCAATGAGTCTGACTCCCATCCCTGTAAGGATTTCACTCACCTTAGAAATCAGTTGGCTGGATGAAAACACTTTCCAATATGAGAATGATCAGAAATCAATGTCCAGATACCGTGCACGGCAATATTCTAAAGGTAGCCTAACCTCAGAAACAACCTTTCCTCTAACGATGATTTAGGCTACTCCAGTTTCTCCATAAATAAACCCTGTCAGATGTGAAAAAAAGGTAATTCTCTCTGGCAGTAGGTCCCCAGCATCAACTCTACCCCCCCAGCCGAAACCCGAAGTAGAGAGGATTCAAAGCAAACAGAAACCACTCCCGAGGCATGATGTGTAGTCTCCGCCCTGCTCCCTCTCTCTGGCTGCGGCTTAACGATACAGGAGGATGGCACAGCAAGGTGAGGTAACCCGACACCACCACCTGCCCCGGCCTGTAACTAGGGGCAACGCCCGGGCACTATCAGGAGCCACAGAGCAGCCTATGCGGAAGCAGCCAGGCAGACTAGTCCACTTGGCTCTCAGACAAGGGAGGGGAGAAAAAGGAACACTGCCGTAAGAAAGGATATAAGAGGACAGGAGGGACAAGAAAAAAGACTGAAGAGACCCAGACATTAGTGTCCTATTTCCAAGAATATCAACACACCACATCGTTAGTCAACGCTCCCCAGAGCAATAGAGAAGAGAGTGTAGTGGGTGGGGGTGGTGGGGCCCTCACTCCTAAAGGTCTGTAAGCAGCGCTATATCCATTGTCAGTCGTCCCTTCAGTCCTAACCACCAGAGAGAGAGACTGAGGGGCAGGACCACCCTGCAGCCCCCCTCCAGCTGCCAGGCTCCACAGGGAACACATGTAACAACAGAGGAAACAGCTGTAGTCTGCAGTCAGCCTGGCTTTCAGAGGGGATTGAAGCACCGCAACCTGATATGGAGCTGAGTCCATAACCATGTCCCAAACACCATAACCAAGTCAAAACAGAACAACGACAATCTTCAAATCTACACTACCAAAAAGCACAAACTCTTATCGGAATAAGTACGATAGGAGACTACATTTTGGAATGATCCCTAAGGAAGAAGTACAGGGAGACAAGAACAGAAACTGGGTCATTTCTGCATCTCGCCATCTCCTACTGCTTGTCCTTATTAGCTGTACTGTCTTATTTTTTTGTCGGGGGGGGGGGGGGGGGGGGGGGGGGCTGCCTGCTCCACTCTTGATCCTGTTATGAAACAGCCCGGGCATGTGTTTGTAATATAAGTTTACAGTGCTATGTTTCTATGTTCTCTGGGTTAGTCTAGGTTGGGACTACTTTTCCCAGTGCTATAACATGAACATGTAAACCTGGGCTACCCTCATCCGTGTAATGAGTTGCTGGGGTTGACATTTAGCCTTGTCTTGTTGCTGTGAAACCCCTCGCCGGGGCAGGGATAAGGTCTACTGTAATTCTACCCCAGTGACAGGGGGGGGGCATGAGAGTACACTATGCACCTCTCCATTCCGCTCAATGAACTCAATGTTACGATTGAGAGTTAGAGTGACATTTGGTGGCAGTCCAGTAAGTATGAAAGGGTGCAGTCTCTACTCTCTGCTGTGAGTTCAGCTCATGTATTCTTCAGTGCTGGCCTTCCATCAGAGGTCTGTGGAGTGGACGGCCAGACTCCTGCCCCTGAGAGAGAGGAGTCCAGGCAGTGAGCCCAGCATGAAGCAGCATTTACACTCCACTTACTCCTGACTGACTGTCCTCTACAACAGGCCGGGTCCCTCCTCTGAATAGACCCAGGCTAAGGACATGTCATGTCTGAGCTCAGGACGCCAGCTGAGTTATTGGCCACAGATCTTAGTGCACTCTTGACTCATCCGTCTAGGTCTGGTTAAATATTGCCAGCGCTAGACTTTAACAGACACTGATCAGATTGTCCTGAAGGACACAACAGTAGACAGGCACGATACTACAAAAGTCACTGTTGTATTGACTGGAGGCATTTTATAAAACAAGAGTTCACTCTGGCAAATACAACATTATTTCAAGATATTGTTTGACCCCTGTAGATCAAACATTTAACAGACTGGCAACATTTACTATTGTAGATGGGTGTCTTTTTACAGTAGATAATTAATGATGCCCCTTTGCTGTTCTTGTGCTTGGAGGCACATCAGCCTAGCGGGCCTGGGCCACTAGCACAACTGGTTCCAGAGCCAGAATCCAACTCTGATTCAATGAGCTTTCCTGGCCTCTATTACCTGACCTTCCTTCCCACAGAAATGCCAGACCCGTGGAGAGTAATTAAACCATCCTTGATCCAGGTTGATGTTTGTGTTTTATTGGAGGTATCCGGAATATGGGAGAGAACAAGCTACAACTTAGACTCCTACATTCCTGTCATAGGTCTCAGCTCTCCTCTCAGCTTGGACTAAAGCTCATATCCTTTCAATTGTTGTTACAGCATGTGCATGCATACCAGATTCTACTTCTAAAGAATGTCATATTTACCTATGATCTGCCCTTTATGCTTTTGTTATTAGGCTGTGTTCGTCTTTGTTACCTGCATATGAGAATTGTTCTATGACAGTGTATAAACTGCCTTCATTTTGCTGGACCCCAGGCAGAGTAGCTGCTGCTTTGGCAGCAGCTAATGAGGATCCATAATAAATACAAATACATCCGAACTGCCAAAATGACAATATCAAATCCTTCTGACTCATTCATTGCTTTAGGCAGAAAAATGTGTAAACATTATGTCAACGTGACCGGATGAGACATGTAAATGGTCAAGCCTCACCCTGACATATCAATCAGGTGGTTGAAAATGTTTGTTTCCTGATGAGGTCACTTCCTGAAATGACAGGAAATGTCCACGCACCTGCTCCATTCTGGTCAGGGCTATAAGGATGCAGCGAATGTCAAAGTGAGGTCAAAAGTCGCATGTTACAGTCGCCTCCGGAGAACTTTTGCGTTTTAATTAACGCTAAACTAATTATCCTAACCGGCTACGAGAAGCACTTCTGACATTAGCTGCACCCCATCTACTCAAAACCCTCCACTCTGACCACACCTCTGTGTCCACCTGTTTGTTTTCTAATGAGGCATTTCTTATCGCTAAATCAATAAGAACACTGACAAGAGTAACGTTAGATTGCTAACAATCTACGTTGGACAGTAATTTACTAACTCGTTCACTATAATGCAACATTTATAACTGACGTTACCTAGCTAATAAACCTTTAGAGAACCCCTGACATTATATTAAGGTTGAATACTAACGTTACCACGCTAGTTAGCTAGATAACGTCAAATCATTTGACCAACGTTGTCGTAGCTAGCTAATTTACCTAACTGCATTTGGTGGAAACTGTCGAGCTATGGGCACATAACTAATATAGCTAGTTAGCTACAAATACAATCTAGTTTATAGATAATTCCAAACGGATCCTAGCATTTGGTTCAACTAAGAAGAGTTTACCAAACGGCGCAAACAGGAGCTAATCCACGGCGCAGGTTTAGCTTGGAGGCAAGATAATACCTTGTGTTTGCCCCGTAACTTGGTTGTACAACAACAGAAACCCCTATAATGACAAGTTACTGTCGTTAACCGATCCCAAAAGCTTGAGTGCCGACACAAATGTTACAGTAAATGTTCCTGATTCCACTGTATTCTCTCCACCCTCTTTCCTGTAAATGGGAGCGCGCGGGACAACAATTGCTCCAGTTGATTTCCTCACCTCTGTTTAGTGCAATGCTGTGTTACTTCGCAGCCCGTGGTATCTGATCCTAACATCCAGCCGACGGTGAATTCATGCCCATCCCCCATGCACATTTGTGTGTAGCTGAAGAAGTTCAACAGTTCCTCCACCTTTCCTTTCTTCGCTTCTCCCTAGTATATCCTCGCGCACGCTCTGTAACTATGTTCGCGCCCCTCTGCCTGCCCTCACTCCAGTTTGTTTTGTTTCCGTTTTCCTTCCCTAGTACAGTGACCGCCGAGACGGATACACTGTACACGGAGGATTGGACTCGAAACAGTGGAAAGAAGGACACCAGCCAGTCCTTCGGTTGCCCGCCGTGCAGTTAGCTCTACACTTCAGCCTGGCTGTACAGCGAATGTATCGATGTAAGCGGAGCCCCTGAACATGAATTCCGGCACAATCAGCCAATCACAAGACGCTCTGTAGCCTACTGTCCTCATTTGCGAACCAGACTATCTTCAAAATAACTAAGACAGACCAGGTAAGGGCTTGCATGTACCCAGACGAAGACAGCTTGGCTATCCAAACGTTGGTTCTAAAATGATTTCATCTGAGCTCCTAGAGTCTGAGGCTCTCCTTTTCTTTTCCAATGTGTGCATGTAGCCTAGCCTACACCACTGCAGTAGTTTAAACATTTGGGATATTTACATGTCACATGGTTCTGAAAGATTGGTTTTGCTTTATTGTAAATATTTACATTAGTAGGTCTACACTTCAAAGTAAGAAATACAAATACTGTAGAGGCTGGTTCGCTTAACTAGATCACCTGTGTACCCCTCATCTAGTGCAGTCCCCTGTAAGACTGAGATGATTATTCAGCACATCTGTTACACAACATAAAGATCAAGATAAAGAATGAGCTGTTTGTGCAGTTGCTCAGCAGCCCCCTTACTACACATAAACAGACCTTTAGTTGCTTTGGATGACAGCAACTAAAATGTAAAGTGTGTGGGGTAGGTAGGTTTGGGTTGAGAGAGAGCAGAGAAACTCCTACCTTCTGGTCGGTACTGGGCGATGATGGTGACCGTCTGGCCGGCCCTCTTCAGCGCTGCAGCTGCCTGCTCGTGGGTGGCATTCCGCAGGTTCACCCCATTCACCTGAGACACACAGCAGAGGGCAGAACCTCAACCATGGAGCCTTGATTGACAAGTCAATGGACCAACCAGCACTGTTCCTCACAGAGCTATTGAGCCAACAAGGGAATAAGACTACCTGACACTGACATAAGGATGTGGAGGAGAGCCTCATCCTGTTTATCCTCTCCTGGACCACCAGCTGGATGATTAGTTTTCAATCAGTGGAGGTATGACCTTGGCATGATGAACAGTTTTGTGACTAGAGAAAATGGCTGATTCACAATCCCATGAGGACCATTGAGCAGATGTGCCCTCCAGAAAGGTACTTATTTGTCATCATGGGGGGCCTTGCATTAGCTATAAGATATTTTTGGTTTAAATGAGAGCTGTGACCTTGACTGGAAGATGGTCCAATGGTCTCTTTGGTTTACTTTGATTCCATGCTGCCCAACTTATCATGTTTATCCTGTTACCACTTTGGGTCTACTCCTCTCTCCATTGTTATTGTCTATTGGTAAGGCAAGTCTTCGATGGTAAATCTTTAGTGCTAAAACACCTTAAATGCACTAATGCTGTATACGGTATGCAACTTGCTATACATTTTAAAGCAATGTGTAAACCCTGCCACAGGTTGGCTGGCTGGTTAGTTCGTTGCCAGGACCGGGAAGCCACTGACCGAGAGGATGCGGTCTCCCCTTCTGAGCTCTCCGCTCAGGTCTGCTGGTCCTCCGGCCAGGATGAAGGAGACAAAAATGCCCTCTCCATCCTCGCCGCCCACGATGTTGAAGCCCAGCCCCGTGGAGCCCTTGTGCAGCAGCACTTTCCGCGGCTCCCTGCCAAACAGAGCAACAGCGTCAGGGCGCGGGCCGGGACTGGGAGAACAGGAGAGAGGCAGAGACAGACAGAAAGAGGGAGAGAAGTGTTTAGTTTATTAATTCGACCGTAAAAATAAGAAAAAAAGAACACAAAACTTGATGCACATCATGGAGGATAACACACAGTCTGGGACTTATTTACAATGTGGTCCTCTTGAGACAAGATGGCTAGGCAAGATCGGACACGGATGAACACAATATGACAGCGAGATAATAAAACATACAAACAAAGAAGAACATCTATCTCATCATTGCAGTTACATCGTAGGGTACATTCATATGGGCACAGAAGACAAAACTATTTTTTACTTTATTTTTAATGCTGCCCAGAGAGGATGTTATTTTTATGGGCAGCGGCAACTCATTTCACTCGGAGGCCCCAATATACAGGAAAGTACCTTTCCCAGCATTACTCCTGAACCTGTAGAAGCACACATAAGCAACACCTGATCTGGTGCTGTGATTGTGTGCATCCCTAACATGGGGAAAGTAGTCATTCAGATATCTGGGAACAGAACCATAAATCCTCCTGTAAACCAGACCTATGTCTAATCTGGGACAACCTCATTAAACCAGACCCAGTCTAATCTGGGACACCCTCATTAAAACAGACCCAGTCTAATCTGGGACACCCTCATTAAACCAGACCCAGTCTAATCTGGGACACCCTCATTAAACCAGACCCAATCTAATCTAGGACACCCTGATTAAACCAGACCCAATCTCATCTGGGACACCCTCATTAAAACAGACCCAGTCTAATCTGGGACACCCTAATTAAACCAGACCCAGTCTAATCTGGGACACCCTTATTAAACCAGACCCAATCTAATCTGGGACACCCTGATTAAACCAGACCCAATCTAATCTGTGACACCCTGATTAAACCAGACCCAATCTCATCTGGGACACCCTCATTAAACCAGACCCAGTCTAATCTGGGACACCTTCATTAAATCAGACCCAGTCTCATCTGGGACACCCTGATTAAACCAGACCCAGTCTAATCTGGGACACCCTAATTAAACCAGACCCAGTCTAATCTGGGACACCCTTATTAAACCAGACCCAATCTAATCTGGGACACCCTGATCAAACCAGACCCAGTCTAATATTGGACACCCTCATTAAACCAGACCCAGTCTAATCTGGAACACCTTCATTAAACCAGACCCAGTCTAATCTGGGACCCTCATTAAACCAGACCCAGTCTAATCGGGAACACCCTCATTAAACCAGATCCAATCTAATCTGGGACACACTTATTAAACCAGACCCAATCTAATCTGGGACACCCTGATTAAACCAGACCCAATCTAATCTGGGACACCCTGATTAAACCAGACCCAATCTAATCTGTGACACCCTGATTAAACCAGACCCAATCTCATCTGGGACACCCTCATTAAACCAGACCCAGTCTAATCTGGGACACCTTCATTAAATCAGACCCAGTCTCATCTGGGACACCCTGATTAAACCAGACCCAGTCTAATCTGGGACACCCTAATTAAACCAGACCCAGTCTAATCTGGGACACCCTTATTAAACCAGACCCAATCTAATCTGGGACACCCTGATCAAACCAGACCCAGTCTAATATTGGACACCCTCATTAAACCAGACCCAGTCTAATCTGGAACACCTTCATTAAACCAGACCCAGTCTAATCTGGGACACCCTTATTAAACCAGACCCAATCTAATCTGGGACACCCTGATCAAACCATACCCAGTCTAATATTGGACACCCTCATTAAACCAGACCCAATCTAATCTAGGACACCCTGATTAAACCAGACCCAATCTCATCTGGGACACCCTCATTAAAACAGACCCAGTCTAATCTGGGACACCCTAATTAAACCAGACCCAGTCTAATCTGGGACACCCTTATTAAACCAGACCCAGTCTAATCTGGGACACCCTGATTAAACCAGACCCAATCTAATCTGTGACACCCTGATTAAACCAGACCCAATCTCATCTGGGACACCCTCATTAAACCAGACCCAGTCTAATCTGGGACACCTTCATTAAATCAGACCCAGTCTCATCTGGGACACCCTGATTAAACCAGACCCAGTCTAATCTGGGACACCCTGATTAAACCAGACCCAATCTAATCTGTGACACCCTGATTAAACCAGACCCAATCTCATCTGGGACACCCTCATTAAACCAGACCCAGTCTAATCTGGGACACCTTCATTAAATCAGACCCAGTCTCATCTGGGACACCCTGATTAAACCAGACCCAGTCTAATCTGGGACACCCTAATTAAACCAGACCCAGTCTAATCTGGGACACCCTTATTAAACCAGACCCAATCTAATCTGGGACACCCTGATCAAACCAGACCCAGTCTAATATTGGACACCCTCATTAAACCAGACCCAGTCTAATCTGGAACACCTTCATTAAACCAGACCCAGTCTAATCTGGGACACCCTTATTAAACCAGACCCAATCTAATCTGGGACACCCTGATCAAACCATACCCAGTCTAATATTGGACACCCTCATTAAACCAGACCCAATCTAATCTAGGACACCCTGATTAAACCAGACCCAATCTCATCTGGGACACCCTCATTAAAACAGACCCAGTCTAATCTGGGACACCCTAATTAAACCAGACCCAGTCTAATCTGGGACACCCTTATTAAACCAGACCCAATCTAATCTGGGACACCCTGATCAAACCAGACCCAGTCTAATATTGGACACCCTCATTAAACCAGACCCAGTCTAATCTGGAACACCTTCATTAAACCAGACCCAGTCTAATCTGGGACCCTCATTAAACCAGACCCAGTCTAATCGGGAACACCCTCATTAAACCAGATCCAATCTAATCTGGGACACACTTATTAAACCAGACCCAATCTAATCTGGGACACCCTGATTAAACCAGACCCAATCTAATCTGGGACACCCTGATTAAACCAGACCCAATCTAATCTGTGACACCCTGATTAAACCAGACCCAATCTCATCTGGGACACCCTGATCAAACCAGACCCAGTCTAATATTGGACACCCTCATTAAACCAGACCCAGTCTAATCTGGAACACCTTCATTAAACCAGACCCAGTCTAATCTGGGACACCCTTATTAAACCAGACCCAATCTAATCTGGGACACCCTGATCAAACCAGACCCAGTCTAATATTGGACACCCTCATTAAACCAGACCCAGTCTAATCTGGAACACCTTCATTAAACCAGACCCAGTCTAATCTGGGACACCCTTATTAAACCAGACCCAATCTAATCTGGGACACCCTGATCAAACCAGACCCAGTCTAATCGGGAACACCCTCATTAAACCAGACCCAGTCTAATCTGGGACACCTTCATTAAATCAGACCCAGTCTCATCTGGGACACCCTGATTAAACCAGACCCAGTCTAATCTGGGACACCCTAATTAAACCAGACCCAGTCTAATCTGGGACACCCTTATTAAACCAGACCCAATCTAATCTGGGACACCCTGATCAAACCAGACCCAGTCTAATATTGGACACCCTCATTAAACCAGACCCAGTCTAATCTGGAACACCTTCATTAAACCAGACCCAGTCTAATCTGGGACACCCTTATTAAACCAGACCCAATCTAATCTGGGACACCCTGATCAAACCAGACCCAGTCTAATATTGGACACCCTCATTAAACCAGACCCAGTCTAATCTGGAACACCTTCATTAAACCAGACCCTGTCTAATCTGGGACACCCTCATTAAACCAGACCCAATCTAATCTGGGACACCCTGATTAAACCAGACCCAATCTAATCTGTGACACCCTGATTAAACCAGGCCCAATCTCATCTGGGACACCCTCATTAAACCAGACCCAGTCTAATCTGGGACACCTTCATTAAATCAGACCCAGTCTCATCTGGGACACCCTGATTAAACCAGACCCAGTCTAATCTGGGACACCCTAATTAAACCAGACCCAGTCTAATCTGGGACACCCTTATTAAACCAGACCCAATCTAATCTGGGACACCCTGATCAAACCAGACCCAGTCTAATATTGGACACCCTCATTAAACCAGACCCAGTCTAATCTGGAACACCTTCATTAAACCAGACCCAGTCTAATCTGGGACCCTCATTAAACCAGACCCAGTCTAATTGGGAACACCCTCATTAAACCAGATCCAATCTAATCTGGGACGCCGTGATTAAACCAGACCCAGTCTAATATGGGACACCCTAGCCTGAACAGGCAGCCAGTTGATTCCTGAAAGCAGCCTCTGCCTATGTGAGTACATGGACTCACCTTAAATACTACCCTGATCAGTTTATTCTGGGCTATCTGGAACTTCCCCTTCAGAAGCTTAGATAAGCCTCCAAACCAGGAAGTGCTAGCAATGTCTAAATGCTATTGAATAAGGACAGTGTCTAGCACTCTCATGGAGTCCTTATCAAGAAGTTTGGACATTTTAGCCAGAAACTTGGTCCTGGCATTAACCTTCCCTAGCACTTTAGTGGCTATGGTCACAACCCCCAAGTCTCCATTAAGGATGCACCCCAGGTAGCTAACAGAGGTTTTAGTGGTAGGAGGTTTTAGTAGTGGAAAGTGAGGGAGAGAATGAGAAGAGAGAAAGAGGGGGAGAGAGTGGGAAAGAGGGAAGGAAGAGAGAAAGATAGAAGGGGAGACAGAGGTAGTTTAGGAACAGCCCACACCAACATCTGTTTATACATGGCGCCAACTTGTATTCTGGAAAAGGTGACACGTCTCTCATTTTGAAGTAAATGTTTCAAAGTAAATCATTTCATATACCTTTGCAGGAAAGAAAATCCTAGCATATAAATGAGTAATAAACATCATTCCACAAACGGAACCAAAAAATGTGAAAAAGGAAATGAAATACTTAGACTGCACTCTCACGGGTTGACCTACACTGGCAATAGGCATGTAAGAAGAACATGTGGTGATTATGATCAGACTTCACCTCGAACAATGCTTTGAGTTTCAAGGGACAACTGGGCCCACCAAGACAGGCTGTCTTTGCATGAACAATTTGCCCCCTCGGGCACTGTTCCGTCTCACGCTCATGTGCTCACACACACACAATGAGCAGCCCTACGCTTGACTGCTCCTGCTGCAGCTCTGTTTTAGCTTTAGCCGCTGTGAGTCATCATCAGGCAGGCTGAATTCCAGACAGTGTCGGACTGAGGATCTTGAAGAGGCTAAACCACTGCTAGGGACCATCAAAAACCTTCTTGAGAACATGCCTCGGACATAAGGCAAAGACACACTTTGCAGAGGCTCTGGAAGCTTACACAGACACACACACACACAGTCGCCCCTCTCAGCAGAGCCCTCCCCATGGTTCCCATTAGTGGTCTTCACTCCCAGTACTCAGCCTGCGGTCCACAAGAACAATTCCTACTCAATCCCTAATGGCTTTGCTCTAAGTTGCTGAAGAGACTCTTTTTACATCAATGGGGGCCAAGACTGCATACAGTATATACTTTCCTAGCATTAGTCTTAGGGCCTGAAAACAACCCTGATTGTTCCAGTAAAACATGTGAAGAGGCATGGTACGTTTTAAATGGTTTCACAAATGTTGATTAACATTAATAAAAGGTACTTAGACTGAAGAGCAATGATTGAATGGTACTTACATAAATACCTCACATTGATCTAAAACCCATATCAGCACATTCTGGATTGTTACAAGAGGGTTGGAACCAAAATTATTTTGTAATGGTTTGTTTCGAACAGAAACCCTTATTTTTTATGTTCCATTCCAGTGTTCCAACCAGAAAATAAAGTTCTGAACTCGTTCGAACCCCCCAAAAAGTAATGGTTCCTTTGCATAATTTTTTAACCTGTGAAATCTACATCTTTACAAAATAGCTAATTAATTTACTTGACCCATTAGTACAGATAGAGAAGCTTGCTATGGAACGTGTAAGCTACAGTAGTTGTTTGCATGTTTGATTGGTCAGATAAGTAAAGGTGCGAGATGTGACTGAAATTTCACTGATGGGGAGGAAGCGAGAGAGAGGGGTAGACATGCAGGGGGCTTGGCTTGAAGCGCTGAACATAATGACATGATTTGAAATGCGTTTAGGCTATTTCTAGTATTGTAACTTCACCAAATTACAGAATTATATACTAGACATTAGGAATATTTCAGGGAACAAAAAAAACATTATTAACCAGTTCTGTTCCAGAACACTAGAGATCACTTTCGTTTCCGGTTCTGTTTCTGTTCCTCCCCCAAAAATGCTGTTATTTTTCGGTTTTTAGTTCTGTTCCCTGAACCGGTTACTACCCCTGGTTACAATACCCTCCAAATATAATGCATTTCCTCTATTGAGAGTCCCTTAATTTAAGTTCATGCCCATGGCCTCAACCTAGAA